>NC_135216.1:13345104-13487604 GCF_052324685.1 Brachyhypopomus gauderio | reverse complement strand
AATTTTCTGCCTTGAGAGTACTTACCCCCTGTCTCTCAAGTCCAACTGGACCCCTTTGTAGTGCTCCGTTTTCCTTGTTTAGGAAATATTGCCTGGTTACTCCAAAATGTCTTTTTTTCCCTCCTGTTTTTCTCACGCGGTATAGCGGAAGGTGGGTTTGAGTAAAGGCAGAGATTTTTAAGGTGGATTCTGTTAAATTTGAGTCCTTGCTTCTAGACTTGATGCAGACACTACAAGTAAAATGGTTTGTCTCCAAAGGGCAGCGCCTTCCTATTGGTCATCCAACCTAACGTCATCAGTCCTCTAGCTGAGACTTTACAGCGAGTTAACCTATCTTAACAGATCCCACTGAAGCCATAACTATTTACAGGATAATTATTGCGGGATATCCCTCAGATATTCACAAAAAAACACGAAAATATGGTTTTAGTGCCAGAAGTGTTTAAACCCGAACCATCGGAAAACAACTCATAGACTAGCACCGTCTAATTTTGGTAAGGTGATTAGGCTGCGATTACGGCTCAGACAGGTGATGATTAGGTTATGCTAGAACAGGGTTAAAGTTGTCACTGTCATTTTTTCGCATTGTGTAGTCGTTCAAAGTCCTACGCATTACTGTATGTTATTAAGAAAGTAATCTGAACAGCTTCATAACGAATTCGAATGAGCTTATTAATATCGTAATGACCCAAGCCATCGTACGCTACGCCGTAATTAAGTAAGTTATAGTCCATCGTTCTGCCATTGGCTGTCCCGGGTAACTGACAGAGTTCCCTGTTGCAATCAGGAGCTCGTTACAGTTGAAAATATATGTAAATTACACGTGCAGTTAGTGGTTTGGCAAATCTCGATCACATTATGAACCGCGCTGTAAATATACAACACAACACTCTCTTAATTTTCATTTCAGATCATTTTATTTTTGTGGTCAACGCGTTATTTCACATTATGCCATCCATCTGCTTTAAATGGTGATGACAAAATAATTATAGTCGCAATCGGTTACATCCAAATCCCGTATGATTGCCCGTTACACTGTATTCAAATTATTTCAATAAAATTAACAACAATTCGTCTGTAATGATTATGGACTAAGTTTATTTTTTGAGGTAGAATAAATGTGGATATAGCATAAATTATCCGCTAATTATACGCCAGTGTCGCCTCAATTATCCTCTTATCAAAAATGGTAGTCTAAATGCAGCGTTTGGTTTCAATTTTCTCCCTTTCTGTAACAAGAACTGGGTACCTTGCCATTATTGCCAGGGTTGTTATTTACTTTGCAGGATTTAAAAGTGCACAACCGTCCTGGATAACCATTCTCCACGAACGGGCAGAGGGGTAGTTGGTTGTAGAAACTCTTGTGTTGTTGGATATTTGCTGAATCCAATTTGCACAAAAGCATAGCTGGAATAACCTCTATACATTTCTGCAGGTAAGGTAAAATGTGGTTACGATTTGTAAATTAAATGTGGACTTAAATGTGTGATTTGAAAAAGTTTTGGTTGATTGTAATTGTTTTGCTGGGTGTTTATTACCCCAACCAGCTGGTATTTGATTGATTTCAGAATCTATGCGATGGCTCACCCGCCTCTGTTAGGCATGAATGAACCGGTTTCATGATTCTGTCAAGCACGCGAAACCAGATCCATACAGGCCTATTCTCAAACCTCTGAATGGAACAAACTCTACTTTCAATTCTGCCTTCTTGCATGTATTTTAAACGTTTAATAGGTCGAGACACTGCGGCTTGTTATCTTTACTTTTATATTTACCTTTGTATCCTGTGAAATATATTCTGTAGCAACGACAGATTGTCAGATTCTCTGCAGATGCAAGGAGATCACCTTATCAGGTGGGATGTGAAGGAAGCTTGAAGCTTTGAACGCGTTGCACGTTGTCACCAATGTCAAATGGAAAATACACACTTAAACTAATGCTGTTTCAGATAGCCCAAAATTTATAGCCTTGTAGTTTTTTCGAAGTAGTGTCATAGAAACCCATATTGGTCCACAAATATGGAATTGCTTTAGAAGACATAACTTTCCTTTAAATAAAATCACACGAGATATGCGAAAAAAGTACGGATATATTAAACGAATCAATACACGCTAGGGTTTCAAAATCTTGTGTAGACACAGTGGACCTTAATAAATATATCCCGAAAATTTGGTAGATTTGGTTTAAAGCAGTTTCACTCTGTTGCTAATTCCTTCAGGTCACAACTGGCTTGTGCTTTGTGACATAGGCCACTGACATGACGTGAAATATTCGAAATGGAAAACAATATTACATCCAACAATGTATTCACAATCGCACTTCCTGTCAGTTCTGCTCCATAAATAAGTCAGTTCTGCTACACAAAATAAGTAATACACAGCAGCAACACAACATATTTTTATTATTAGTATTATTATTGTTGTTGTTGTTATTATTGTAGTAGCAGTAGTTGTTATAATTCTGTTTAAGCCATGCGAGGACAAACATTTCGTGCATGTGTGCGCACTCGCATTTGTGCGTCTGCATTTCATAGGCCTACATTATCTAAGCATAGGCTATGGTAATCAGGTTTGAATCTTAAGCTTGTTCGAAACATTAATTTTCCTTCAAAGGGCTTAGATGTTTGCCCTACAGTCAACTAATTTGTTAGCATAGACAGATTGATTGGTTTTTGCACACTGTTTCAAGAGCGTTTCGAGCCGTCGCGACTTGCGTGTCCACCGGTTAGCAAATATGTGCCCCTTTGGACTTCAAACCCACCAACGGTATGCAGACATGCGTCCGTGGATCTGCAGTGCTATAGCAAGAAGGAAGTTGCGAGGGAAAAGCGTAGACAGATGGAGAACACGTGCAGCTGTCGGAATTCTGTGAAGGGTCACCATGACACAAATCAGGGGAACAACATTCAGAATCTTTCGTAACAGCCGCCAGACTCCTCCAGACTGCTTTTATATCACTGCTTGTGATAATACATATGCTATATTAATAAAAGTGGAGAAACAGCTTTGGAATGTTTGAAATAAGGTCTTTAGTTGTCTCTGCTAGCGCTAAAAAAGTCCAATCACTTCTGTGATCAGGCAAGGCGCGCGTCTATCATCAGGACAGAAGAAATACATCCAACCAAGTCTCTTAATAATAGGTTGCTGATGGTTACAAGTGGTAAGTTTCTGTATATGTTTCTCAAACCAATGAACAGAATTAAGAATATTTTATTAGTGAATTTCCAGCCTTCAACTTACAGTAGACCTAAATAAAAAATTAATAGCATAATTGCAACTGTTACCACAATCCTAATTAGAATATAGACACAAAATCTTAGTTTACAACTAGGATTCTTTACAACTAGCTTTCTGTGGTTTGACACGAACAAATTCATTGGCTGCACGTAATCACTGGCGTGCGTTGAGTGAAGAAGACGGGAGGATGCGTCGAGGCAAATGAAGTCCTGTAATGGCAATCACATAAACGAGACAAACAGGTCAAACGGTCTTTTACATTTTCAAGCTACACTTTAGACATTAAGCATACAGTTATTTAAAAAATACCACAGTGGGGATGTTTTTAACAACATATCACCATTTAGGCCTATAACGTACACGTGACTGAAAGGCCAGTTGATGGCGATACGTAAGATATTTCGTAAAGTCACGTAATGGGTATCTAATACATACATTTTCAAAATCGTAGGCGAATGCCTGCCATTGCGTGTATTATCATACATTGTTAATCTATATTATTTTATATGTTGGAGATTTCAACAGCACACATGGCTTGCTTTGACGTTTCCAATGGACCAAGCAAATGTGTTTTTCTTCTCATCTAAATGATCTTCGATGAAATCGATGGCGCATTACGTTCATTATGTTGAGTGCAAAACTGCACTCCTCTGAAGGCCCACATCAGCCTTAATTTTTCGTTCATTTGAATCAAGGCGAATCTGCTGAAATATCTTTTATCTTTTGAGAATGTTGAACAAATGAGAACACTGAGATTTTTTCGGGGTTCTTTTTCGACTTAATAGAAGACATTATTAGCTCTGACAGCACACAGCTCAGGTCTGGAGGAGAGGATTTTGGAGAGAGATGACAGACAGGAAGGCTAGCAATCATAGGCTTTTTTATCCGAATGTACTGTTCGATGCCGTTTATCCTTGATGATAGAAAATTGCTCTGTTGCCAGGACGCTGCTGCAGGAATAGAGGGCAAGAGCAACATTTCCATTTTCCAGTTTGAAAGCCATTGAAATGAATTAGTAAAATGAAAAAAAAAACCTCGCGATAAACAAAAGGGGGCAAACAAAGATACCCTTTTTCTTGCGCCGAGCCCTCGTTCATTTTGTCATTTTTTCGTTTGCCTCTATTCCGAGGTTTTGAATAAAATACTTGCAAATAGAATACCCCCATGATGTTTTATCAGAGGTGATTATTTATTTTCAATATGGTTATTATTTACAATCAATTTTTGTTGCTTCTCAATTAAGCTGCTGTTTCATACTTGTTATATAGTGTTCATAATATCTAAAGTGTCCAAATTCTACTCCCGATGAAAAAGTGAGACATGAGTGAGTTACGTTTAAAAAATCCGTATAAGTAGTCTGTGTAAACTTCATATTTGATCACTTTGATGACAAATGGCATGTCTCTGGAGAGTGCTGGCAATAATTCTGGGTAACGTATAATGCCCCTAAGAGGAGTTAGTCAGGCTACAGTGTGTTTTGACAGTTTGAAAACACACCCGAGTGAATAGTGGGTTTGCATGTCATCACAGACACATGCTTTATTGTTGTTTGGGCGTGCACTGGCCAAGTACAAAATGTGTTTTGGTAAACATGCGCGTGTAAGAGTTGCCGTAGATCTGTGCATGAAATATCACAAATATTTTTCATGATATTATACAGGTAATACAATTATTATAAATAGCATCCTGTAATAACCTGTAAAATCAGAAGAAGCGAAATGCAAAGTTTCAAAGTTTATTTGAAGAGATTTTGTGTAGCTGCCGAAGGCTGTCAATTATTATTATTATTATTATTATTATTAGTGTTATGCATGTTCTCATCGCCATATAAAGATTTATCTGGTAGGCTAAATATGCATGTGGTCATGTGAACATCTGTTCCAGGATACCTTTTTTTTAACCTTGGACAGAGGGGCGAAATCTTTGGCTCTTTTAAGTATTCAGTGGAAATCCCGTTGCTTAGACAATTATTTTGCATGAGGGTTTAGATAGACAGGTGGCTATTACCCTGCACCACGCCTGCTTCTGTCCACGTGTCCTGGAGGGCAACCCTTATTAGCAATAGATATGTGGATTTGCAATTTCCTATAAAGGCTACAGTATCTAACAAACCTACTGGCACCGTCACCACTGCACCATCCAGCCGTCTACAGCAGCCATTTTTGGACATGGTTATTTTGAGTTTTCGCAACAATTTTTAATTAACGGCAAATATTGGTTTCTTGTTAATTGCTCGGTTGGTCAACACTAAGACATAAGCATTCCCCGATAAAAAAGGGGAAATAATCATATCAGACCATCTTATTTAAGATATAATTCACGTGTTATTCAAGCTCACTAAACCCAATAATTAAATAATTTAGTCGACTCTGTACTGATTTTATTATAAATGGCCATTTTTTAACATTCAAAGTCCTAAAGTTTTGGTGGGTGTCCTTGAAAGCTTTTAGTTTCTTCATGGTGATCGCGAAGAAACACCTGCAAATTAGCTTATATAATTTATTATTTTCTGAACATGAAGTCATTCGCTGGGCTCAAATTGCGTGTGACTGAACAAGACGTTGCCCTCCGCTGAATTTGCTGAGACATAATAAGGCAAAAGCACAAACAATGAAGAGCCCAGAACAATCGTACTCTTGAAACTCAAGACCGGTATGTTCGATGAGGCGGAAAAACGCGAAGAAAACAAGTCACACCTGGTGTACTACCTCTGCGTGCTGCATTCATCCCACTGCCAGGGTTCTCGTGAAAACGAGCTCACAGGAGTTCATTATATTTCCCAGGCAACTGCTGCGGACTTTATGGTCACAAATACAGATATCAAATACTACTAGAATAGCCACTTAAGATACAACTGAAACATAGTTCCTTGATTTTATAGCAGTATGACAAGAAGTAATTCAGAGGACGAGTGATAACAGTTATGGCAGTTATTTCAAATAAAAGCCTATTACGCAAGGAAGTAATATTTCAAAATATCATCATATTTGAGTCCTGTAGCATTAGATTATTAAGACATGCTTTAACCAGTGTTAGTTGTACACACATTTAATTTGCAAAATGTTTTCATATCTTGTTCATAAAATTACGATATAGTCACAGCAAAAATGACAATAGGCAAGATATTTGCAGTTCAAAAGCTTAACTTAATATACCAAACTAACTAGTTTAGTATAACTCACTAAATAATTTAATTTAGGACCCTAAGGCTTCAGCTGACTGATGTTAGCTGTTAATAAAATGTAAGTAGTAAATAAGATCTGATAAGTGATGTTTTGGTTTGGATTTATTAAGGCATTTTGATCTTCTACCTCCATTGCATTGTGAAAGATTTTTTTTGTGAATAAGTCAACATAAAACATATCATGCATCATTTAACAAATCTCAAGGTCTGAGTGGGGGAGAAGACTGGGGAGGTGTCATATTAAATGCTGGATCATAATCTGCGCTTCCACAAATTAGATGGTCATTTGGGGAGATAACTGTTATAAGGCATATAATTTCAGATTTATTAGTGCTTCTCAAACAAACATGCCAAAGCTCTTATTTTCATTAGCCTTAAATGCCATTTCAATTCAAGGGTTTTAGGCTGTGTCCATTTCACCAAAATGCAAGCAAGCAATCACACTGATAACCACCCTTGGAAATGCATCCACTAAAGAGCTTATTCAATCAATACAAGGAGAGGGTGTTCATATAAATAACGAAAACAAGGCAAGGAGATTTTTCAAGATGTGCCTTGTAGCTGAGAAACAACGACGAGCTTTGCTCACTGTGTAGGATAAACCAATGCTGCATATACACCGCCATAATGAGACAAGCACATTTTTCTGCTTGAGTGTCTGCGTATACATTTTATCTGCAGGTGTGTGTGCGCGTGAGTGCATGTGTGTGTGTGTGTGTGTGTGATTTTGAACGCAGAGTGCTGCAGTCACAGCTGGATGGAGAAGCTGTGATGGAGGCCCGAGGAAGCGTTGTAGGTCTTATTCTGGATCAAAATAGATTAGATTTGATCACAGTACACTGTGGACATGTGGCTAGAGTGGCATAAAGTGGGTGCAGAGCTGTCTGTCACTATGGACCACATGCATTCCTTGACTATTTGACTGCTATTCAAAGAATGTTTTTAAAAAAGGGCCAAACCCACAAAGGTCTATGGATTGCTACACTTTATTTCACTTTGCGGTTTGTTCCTTAGTCAAATATGTGTTTATGTACAGTTCTATAGGAGATGTTTCTCCCTTGTTGTTATAGGTGATGGAGAGCTGCTTCAAAGGACATTCTGTGATTTAGTCTACGTCCCTTTGGGCTCAAGCTTTGATGCACCACAGCTTCAGATGTTGCATTCACAGTTGTATAATAAACCATAGAAGACTTCACCAAGCTTCCGTGTCTATGGTGTTCCTCAGACGATCTGGTTCTGCTTTTTAAACAAAGTATCTTCATGAGTGAGATCGAGTGGGCGCCGCGCGAACGTACTCTTGCACGTTGTGTTCTAGTCTCACATGCATATTAAAAAAATAAGACAGGACAAGACATTTTCTCTCCATTAGCAAATTTATGTCATTGACCCGTGACTTTTAATAACAAAGTATTTACACCTTGTAACCGCTCACAAAAGCCCAGATAAAACGATGCCATCACGTCTGTCTGAGAAGAAACATTTTAGAATTCTGCCTATTGATTGAAAATGATGGCTTCATCACCAACACCCATCCACCCACCTCCCTGACAGTGACGTTCATCTATGCCTCCCCCTCCTCTCCCTCCCCACCGCTGGTTGGTTTCTACAGCTGCAGTGAGTGAGAAATGACCGGGGAATTGGCCTCTGGGAGAGCAGCAAGCCATCCTGGTGCTATTAGGCTCGTGGCTAATAATAGGTGTTTCAGTCCGGGGGAAGATCAATCAGAGGGAATCATAGGGAATGTTCTGAGGAGCACTTTTACACATCTGTCCAGATGGATGAAATTACACTTGTCTGTTTTTAGTTGCATTACTCCTAAATTGGTTGTCTACTTTTTTTTCCTGCTCTCCGTCTCTCTCCTCATTCATGTGTCAGTGGTCTGCTAAAAGGATTCAGCACTAAACTCCGTGTCATTTCAGACTGTCCCTCCTTACCATGCACCTCTCTGCACACATTCATACTATTTACTCACTCACACTCCAACCAGAGGTGACTATTGTCTCCAGAGTGCGCATCCATATTAGAGTAGAAGGACTTGATTGCAAGTCAGTGGATGAAAACCTTCTTGCATGTGTTTTCACGAATTATTGTTAAAAAGTTAAAAAGCTAAATTGGTAAAAGTGATAACAGCATGTATGTACCATAAAAAATAATACAATTTAATACATTATATGTCAACTAAACACTTTTGTATTTAAAATGTACATATGTGCATGATTAGTAATTGAACTTTCTTATATAAATCCTTTGTAGTGATTAAATTGTTCTGGCATACAAATATGTTATTCCAGTATGGTTAATATACTGCACTATTCATATGCAAATATCATACAGAACTGTAAATGCAGCTGTTGTCAATTGGAAGTATAGTCACCAATGCCTTGGCAAAGATATTTATAAGTGATATCTAGCTGTTTTGGCCCACAGTAGCCTGGGTGATTTTAGAGTGGGTGAGTGTGCTGGGCTGTGGCGGTAACCACATGTTGGTCAGACCACCTGTGATTTAGTGCTGCCAGTTAACTGGTATGAAGTGTCAGTCAAAGAGGGCTGTGTGGAGACCGAGAGGGGTCATTTACAGACTACGAAAAAGCTGCATGCATCTGTGATTTCGACCAGGTGGCTGACAGCTTGAAATGCTATATGTTTTAGAGTGACACTGTGGCAAGTTGTGTTGGGAATGGCTTTTTCAGTGATGGCCTCCTGAGTTTTACGTTGAGTCGGAGGAATGATATCACTCCAAGCAAGGCAACAAGACTGATTTGCTTGTAAGATGAAATCCTATAAGTAAGTATCTCTGACACAGCCACAATGGGCTGACACAATATGGTGCTCAGAGAAATTACCACTCAAAGACACTCAGTGAGATGTTTTTTTTTATCAGTGAAAATGAATACTGTACATCATTGTTGTTCCTTTGCCAGTAGGGAGCCTGATTTGAGATGTTCCTCTATTGGTGATTGCTCAACATTGAGAGATATTTCAAGGACTGAGAGAGCTGTCTGAGGAGAAGTCTTTTCAAAGAGGAAAGCACGATGACCAGTGGAAGGAAATCAAGGCACCCCAATGTGTCGCCTTAGCAACAGGGGAAATTAGCATTGACTTCAGAGCAAGCCCACAAAACTAGCCTTCTGGGTATTTTTAAGGCTTGAAAAGTGACAATCAAAGTGGATCTAAAGACATTTTTCCTGTGATGCCCCCAGGCTCATGTTTGCCTCCCACTGCGGTAAACAGAACGCGTCTATGACAGCGAATGCATTTCGGAGCTCGCCCAACGTGAGCTGGGGCTGACACTGGCTCCCTCGTTCCCCGATACCAAATTCATCTCTCATGATTGCCAGCACACATAATGATAGCGTCTCCCAGAGTTGCAGAGGTGTCCCACTGATGCACCAACATCTTTCTCTCTCTCTCTCTCTTTCCCTCTCTCTCTCTTCCTCTGTCACATTGCAGGAAATTCAGAAGCATCCGCCTCAGAGCGCCCGCCAGCTAAGCCCATCAGAAGCTGTTGTTCATAGCAATGAAGTGCAGATTGTATGCTCCGACGCATGGAGCAGCTCGCCGGGCCCTCTCATCACAAGAAAGCCCCAGGAATACATTAAAAGGTAATGAGAGATCAGTCAGGAGAGGGTCGTGCAGGGCCACTGCTTGGCATCGTGGGGCTGCAGAGAGCTTTCAGCATGATGGGCTTGTCATCTCTGTTGAGGAGCCAGAAGGGGTGGAGTTCAACAACGTTACTCATGGCAACAGTTGCTAAGCCTTGCTTCTTGTTGATGTGGTTATTTGTAAATCAACACTGCATGCATTAGATTAGCAAGGCCAATCTACAATGAAGCTCTCTCGTATTTATGTAACATGTATGTACTTGTACTATGTAAAATGCACCTAAAAATGATTTGAATAAACATTTCAAGCAGGTCTGTTCAGTGGCAGCAAGTGTCATTTACTCTATTGTAGTTGTGGTGAACTAGAGAATGATAATAAGAATTATTTACTGCATACAATTTGTCTTTGATGCAATAACTTTAGCTAAATAATGAGCTGATGATTACACCCCAGAGAGATTAAACAACTCCAAATATTTCTGCCAAGGCACTATCAATCCCTGTACACCGTGCTTTGCCATATGGCTACTGATGAGGGCAATGTGGAATCACCTAATGGAATGCCATGGCAACATCACCTGGCAACAGCTCATCCAACCTCTTACACCCACCACTGAAAATGCTGGAACACATTTCTGCGAGACAGAAAGCCCTATGAACGAATCATGGGAGCGAGACAGTCTAAATAAAGAGTGGTTTATGAGTTGTGGCCAGGACGAATCTCTCTTTTTTTTCTTACTTTCATTGTGCTGTGTGCTGTACAAAACAAAAATGGCTGCCAATTTTTGTCTTTTTTATACAATACTTATAATAGGAAGTCATTCCTTCCCTTTCTCATTGTAAGGGGCTCAGTGAGCCCGGTAGTGTACAGCAGCTGGAGATGGGAACAAAACACACACGCCAAAACAAACACATGCTCCTTGCAGTTTGTCAACTTGGGCATTTCAGTAATACATCGACTGGGCTTCTGTGCAGAATAAATGCTTTGTGATCACATCATGTTTCATTCTCGACATTAATCACCAAAAAGGCTTCATTCCTTCCTTCGTCTGCGACATTGTTTTCATGGAGGTTATAAATGTAACAGATGTAGCGTTACTCTACAATTACACAGGGAAACAAAGTGCACATTTCTTCATACATTTCCTATATGCGTCATTCCAATTATGCAGAAACATAAACTCTTGCAATGCAAGACTAGTTCAGAAATAAAGCAGATGAAGGTAAATATCAAGCTGCTGTTTTACTACTACAAACTACAGCCTTCCATTAAAGGATTTAGTCAAGCTTTAATCAACAAAAACAATGCAAAATGGTCAGGTCAGCATTATGGTTCAGTCAAACCCTCATTCTTCATGTCACACAGTTTGGCGCCATCGTCAAGTTCTTTTTTGTCCCTTGAAACCCACATACACAGCACTGGGCTGTCATTGCAAGTGTTGCCTTGAAGGTATTTGTTTATGCTTATTCAACCAGAAGTGAAGCTTTCTAATAACACTATGTGGTTTCTTGAATCGCATCTTACATGCTCTTGGGGAATTGGGTTTGATGAAACTCCCAGTGGTACTGACCCAAACAGCAAAGCCCTTGAGAAGAATTCATTTCCACCACTCAAATGACTCTTGGTGAGATATGCAGCTAACAACAAAGTCTTTAGACTGAGTTAAGGTCATCTTAGGTGAGGTCCACAGACTGAGTTAAGGTGGTCTTAGGTGAGGTCCTCAGACTGAGTTAAGGTGGTATTAGGTGGGGTCCTCAGACTGAGTTAAGGTGGTATTAGGTGGGGTCCTCAGACTGAGTTATGGTGGTCTTAGGTGAGTTCATCAGACTGAGTTAAGGTCATCTTAGGTGAGGTCCTCAGACTGAGTTAAGGTGGTCTTAGGTGAGGTCCTCAGGTGGTCTTAGGTGTGGGAGTGAATAAAGAATATGTTTTTTCCTTCTATGTTATTGGAGACTCCAAGGAATCCATACAGAGCAGCTGAAAATCAGTCGACATAACAGTCAAGAATCCATGTTTAATCTAAACGAGCTGGATGGGATTGAAACCTAATCCTGACCATTTAAAAATCCGAGGATCATATGTGGCCCCCTGGCCACAGTCCAAATACAGCATAGGCTACATAAAGAGTGTGCAAAAATAAATAGGGACCTTGGTTATTACTTTTAGAGTATAATTTTTTGGTTGTATTAAAATATTTAAAACCTTTAAACAGCAAATACAAGATTCTTTTCTACACTAATGAATTCTGTGATGAATTGTGGTAGACCTGATGTATGAATTTCAAACATTACCTAGAAGGTGTTCAGTGATGAATTGCACTAAGTAAGTCATAACTTGTTTATCTTAGTGGGTTTAAATAACCTAATGAAAATAACAAACGTGAGTTGCCTGGTTCGCATTATGGAAGTAAGAATGTGTCTGCATAATATCTGGGCATTGTGGCACGCAGTCAAGAGCCTTAGAGTGGTGGCCATTTTGCAAGCACTCTGCTCATATATCATATATATTTTTGCCCCGGCAAAAACGCTCACGTTATAAAAGTAAAGCGGCTACTTATTGGTCAGTGCATATTGGAAATGGTTTACGTTTTACGCTGGCCATAGCTGGAGGCGCGCAAGCTCCCAGCGAAGCAAAAAGGGCATGAGGAGGAGGAAGGAGCTGGCGTCTGCAGAGGTGTCGGCGCTGGAGTGTGTGGATCAGGGAGGTGGGAGGGGATGCTGGAAGAGAGAGAGAGCCGTGCCAGAGGCTGCAGGAGCCCGGCGTTCCTGCCAATGCTGCATGGTGCAAAGCTGTTAATGAGCATTGCAAAGCTCTTAAACATAATGATCTGGACTTCTCCACCCGAGCTAATGCCTATCACATGCCTCCTCCGACCAGCCCCCGGCTGCCTGCCCACAGCTCACCCCCCACCATCACCATCTCCACCCCGGGAAGAAGACCCACTGGATGGGGGCGGTGTAGCGGGTGGTGGGAGGGGTGATTGGTGGAAGTGCAGCCATACTAATTTGTCGTTGAACTCACCATGTAGTATTGATACTGTACAAGGTGAAACATTTTCTTTATGTGTGTGATAATTACAACTTTTGTGATTGAGGGAGGCAGGACTTGTCAGCGCACTGAATTATTCAGACGCATTCTGGGGCGAAGCCCAAACGAGGACCGCTCTGAAACTGGGATTAATTAACATTCAGCCTAAAACCAAACAAGCTGCCACTTGCATAACCATCTACGAAATGGACCCAATAAATTATCACACATTAACAGATATGGTAAACACAAATGTAGCTCGTTTCTTCCTGGAAACTGGACAGCCAAGAACCAGGGGACAAACGCTATTCTGTTGACTTGATTACAACAAATAAATACTGACAAGGCGAGATGGAGAAGGAAAGTGCTTTTGTGTGAACGTTTGCAGTGATGAATCAGTCTGCTGACGTTACTCCTACTGCTCACTTGCCGGCCCGACACTTTGTTGTGGCGGCTGGACAAGCATTCATGTTAAGCTGGTTCTGAACAGACCTAATAAATATCCGTCTTTGTGTGCCTACTTTGAGGTAGCTTAATTAACCATGTGTTGCACGTTCTCCCCAATGACATATGTTCCAATGAGAGCCAAAAATAACACGGCTGCGGGTAGAGTGGTGTGTGTGTGTGTGAGTGTGTATGTGTGTGTGTGAGTGTGTATGTGTGTCAGGGGGATTATGTTTTAGCTGAGAGCAGGTATAGAGCATATTTAAGCTCACTACATCTGCATTACAGGCTGGATTGTCCCACTCGCGTGTCTTAGAGGCTTTTGACCGTGGTGGTAGAGACCCTGAGTGGCTGCTCTACATACAGGAGGGCAGACAGAGCCACCTGTGGCTGGGGACGGCTCTGGCGCACGTGCAGGCCTGACAGAGCATCTATCAACACGGACCAGAGCGCCACTGAGCCGATCCATTAACATTAACAAGCAGCCAGGCACTGAGGAAACAGGCAATAAGTTAGCGTACAGGATCTGGTTCTGGAGGTGGCCTTCACGAGAGAACGTAATCAAGGCCCTGTGCTCCCAGCACACACCTGTAACAACCTTCAGACACTTGCTCAGCTCCCCCAAAACCCAGCCACTCCCCCGCCACTCTCGGTACTAATTGCTAATCAAATTCCTGTCGAACATGGAATGTCTGCTGTGACATGATGCATATTACCCCAACAGCACCTGGATGCCTCGTTTCGGCGTCTCCCGGCGGGACCACACCGGTCCTCTCCATCACTTTGCTCACAAAGAGCCTAGCGAACACTAGCTAACGGCTGAGCATGGAGCTTCTCGAGTAGGAGTGTCGGAATTGAAGGCGCAGCGGAGGACAATGGATGAAAGGAGCTGTCAGCGCGAGCGGGAGAAGAAAAGAAAGCGCGAGGGAGCGCGAGAGCGATGGGAGGGGCGCGCGCGGATGGCATGACAAAGCCGGGAGGTGACGGTCGGGGAGGCGGGCGGACGCGAGGTGAATGGAGGAGTCCTCGGAGAGCAGCACAAGGCTCCCCCTTGACCTCCCTCTCAGCCCTGGATCTAAAAATGACATTAGAGAGGGGAAGTTTGACTCTGCCTTTCATGTGTCTGAAATAATGCCTGCACCACTCTTGCTTGTCATGAACGGACAATGCATCCAGTGAGACATCAAACAATGCCTATTTGAGTCATATATTTCAATTGTTTATTGTCCTCATTCTGACATGTACATCTTGGATAGTTTTAGGCAGAATACTAAACCGATTTGCCAGTCTAGATTTAAAACAAAAACACAGCTTTCTTTGGTAGATGCTGCGGGAAAAGAATCCGAATTTGAACCGACTGATATGCTATGAAAGAGAAACAGATGATGTCAGCGATAAATCCATATCCGTGTCATACTATTGTGACTGAGGAAAGTTTTCTCATTTCTGAGAGAAAAGGTAGCAGGACAAATGAGAGAAGTTACACAGCAATGTCCACAAATGCTGCAGTTGCAGTTGGGGTTTTCCTCCAGAGCTGGAATTTTGGCTGGCTCTGTGTCACCCACACTGTTATTTTGCTAATCCTAAACAGATTTGCTCACGCCACCAGAAACGCCAGTGCCTGGGTGTCTCCACAGGGTTCTCCACAGACTCCATTAATAAGCTACACATGTTGATAAGTTATGGTATAGATTAGTTCCAACGTATGTGGTCTCTGGTGGAAGTTCTGGTGGCGTTTAATGGCACGTTTTAACACTGAGAGGATCTAACTCATTGGTGTCCTCACTTCCAGACATATGAGGAGTGTTTTATTGTGTGTCTTCACTCACCCAGATGCTGCTCAACAACTTTTATAATCCAACAAAAAGCTAAACAGTTTATTTATACATATAAATTATCCAATAGGAAAAACAAGGTGTTTATATTTTGAAATATTTTTGTTTGAGCAATGCATGAAAGATGGAAGGATGCATCAAATGCCAAAAGGATAGAAAGAAGAAATGATGAGGTATGAAATATTATTTTTTTTCTACAGAAACCTGGTGGTGTGGTGTAAGTGTAAAAGCTCGGTGTGTTGTGTGTCTGCGTGTGCGATCAAGAGGAGGTCGAGGTTCAGCTCTCTGCTTGCATGCAAGACACTTACAGGCCATGCTGGATGAGTTGTCCAATGGGCAACACGGGGAGAAAAGTGACCGAAATTGCCCAAGAATCCCGGGTCTGGAGACAGCCGGGAGAAAATGATATGCATAGACACAAGCCTAGCGAAAAGAGGGCCAGGTCAGGGGTGTCTGCGTTTCACCGCCACACATGGGGGGGATCATGTAGTCAGAGAACTGTGCTGTCTCTCGCTCAGAGGAAGGGCCAAAGGGGAGAGGGGGGGGACCACTGTAAACAATGAGAGTGCTTCATGGACAGCAATCTACCAGGCCTCAGGCAAGTAAGATATCAGCACGTCAACAGGCCAGACAGAGGAGGCTGCACGGCCATTATCTTTAAATAACCACAGCCTTCTCCAAGCACACGGGGCTTTTACAAGTGCTAATAAAGATAATTAGTAGAAAAACTTGTAAACGGGTAAAAGCTATTAGGAGACTTAATTTTTCTGAAGGATCATTTGTTAGTCATATGCAACAAATGCCAAATGACAACTTGAGATGACTAGGTTGGTGTTTTGCTTGGCAGATTATTGTTTTTATTACATGTATGGTTTTATTGCTTATGTGATGCAGTTTTTATGATTTATTAAAAAATGAAAACCAAAGACATGTCATTATGGATAAGTACTGTGATTGTTTAGGTTCTTGCACTATGTATTGGCCAGACTTTTCAAGAATATGTCATTTTATGCCGTCAAACATAAGCGCACTGGTGAAGCCCTACATTGTATTTAAAATGTAGTAACCGTCTGTTTCATTCTAGTGTACACACTCATTCTGTTTTATTTAATTATACAGATGGCCAGCCTCTTAACATTGCTTGTCATGTAGTGTACAGTTTGACTTCTGACTCTTCTGAAAAATGCCCATTATCTTGGATGTTAGATTGCCACATAATGGACAAGCACAAGCATTTAACTGCAGGGTCAGTACAAAGTTTAATAATTGCAAACTCTTTAAAGTCTCTTGAACAGAGTTGAAAGCCTGTGAAATACCTGCACGCTACAATATGAGTGGTCATTTTTGGCTTCCAAAATGATCATCCATGTAATGGGGCTGACAAATATGAGGCTGGCATGTGCTTTTTTAAACTAATTGCTCTCTCTCTCTCTCTCTCTCTCTCTCTCTGTCCCTCTCTCGCTCACCCTCTCGATCTCTTAACATTCTAACAATAGTTTCGTTTTAAAGCCATTTTGGAACATTGATTCATGATGTATCATGCAGAATACCTGTGAATGGATTCAAACAAAAATCACTTTCTTGCATATGCCAGTTATGCCAGTGCCTAAACGCATGATGATTAGCTGTAAATATTATGCTCTTTAAAAACAGAGGTTCCCATGACTTTGATGGGGTAGAGGTGTAAGACTGAGAATCATTTTGGTTGACGAGTACATTCACAGGTTCTCTGAGTCTGATTCAGGTTGACAAAGCAGTAAATAAGGATTAGTGTGTGGATCTTGCAATTTACTTAGTGATATGGTCCTTAGAGGTGGTAAAGTTGTGCCACAGCTTTATTCCACACAGTTGATTTCACTGATTGGTTATACCTACTGACTTGAGTTAATTAGCAAATCCAGGTGATTGGAACAAAAAAATCAGGGCAGGACGTTTACTTTCTGAACCTGACCTATCTGACTCTGGTTCCTTGAATAAGGCAAATATAGTGCCAAAAGTTCACCTTTAGTGCCAAATGTAGTGTATATTAGGAAAAGAAGATCAATGGTTCTTTACTGAATCTATACACTAAACCTTTACTGTTATCTGAAGAGCTTCTTTCCATAATATGGACCTAATTACTATTTGTTCCATTTTGTGTATATTTGAGTAACTATTGTGAACTTCAAGTTTACAGTGTCTAGACTCCTATAGCTAAGGTCGCTGCACACAATGCTCTCAAATTCATGGTGATGTTGCATAGTCACAGATGGCCTGATCAAAGAGAGTTTATGCACACAATCACGATCTATTAGGCAACTATGAAGCCTTATGGTTCTGTCCAGATGTGGGAGCCAGCTTTGGAGGTCAAGTGCAAGACTTTGACCTCTTACTGACACTAAGGTCACCGTCTTGACCCCCAGCATACTTCGCTACGTAGGTCTAACGAAGCGATTACCGAGACATCGGGAAGACGCTGATGTGACGCGCCCTGCACCTCGCAGCTGGCGCCTCATCCCGTACACTGCTGCATTCTGGGAACCCGCCATCTGTCTCCCTCTTCCCCTGCTATCTGCAGCCTTAATCTAAAGGCCAGCTATTATGATTCCTGTACTTGGCGTATCTGAGGCCGATTTAGAACATCAACACCATCAATCACGAAGCAGAAAGGCCAAGCGGCTGGCTGAACCTCGCCGTCCTGCAGACGTATTTGTCATGTGGGACACGTAACACTTGTGGGACATGTGGGACATGTAACACTTGTTCACTCTGAGGACAATTTCCCCTCTCGGTAGACAGCCCCATCCATTCAGTGTTTCCAAACACTGTCCCTAAAACTCTTTGTCTCTCCTTTCAAAACCACATGATAGAGGTCTCGTCTAAACATCTAAGCAGCTGAGATTGTCAGTGCGGGTTTTTGGTTTGAACCTATCCTGAATCCTTAGAAGAAGAAGAAGATGAGGAAGAAGAGGAGGAAGAAGAACCACATCAACAACAATGACAGCAACGGCAATGGCAGGACAACAACAATGAGGTGAACAACAAAAAGGACAAGATGTGCACATTTCTGCTGTATTAGTACAGCACTTTCTCCCATTGAGGACATAGCTTGCAATGTCTTAAACAATAGAAGCAAATAAACCCTCCCAGCAAACAAATAAACAAGCTCTCCACAAAAGGGCTATGAGTCATTATCCAGTAAAACACAGTCTGGGGTGGCTGGCATGCACACATAAAATTGCACATGGCAGTATCTGAGCATGCCTCAGGGGACTAACCAACGAACAAAAACACCCAAAAATACTGAGTAATGGAGTTTGAAGACAATAAAAACTACAGGCACACTCTAAATAATTAGTCATACACTGCCTATGATATAGATGCCTACAGTATTTTCAACAAATTGCATATCTTACATTTGATATGAGCAAATTATGGATGTGCTGTTTTTTTTCATTCATTTTTGGTTTTAATTAATATGAATGGCAGTGCTGCAATCCCTGAGATGTACAAGTACTTACAGAATAAATAATTAATACTTGGTCATTGCAGTTATGTTCTGAGGAATTGAGGAATAAATACTTTGTTGAATATTCATGTTTCAGTGACACTTAATTGAACAAAAGATTCAACTGCTTTGCATATTTATCACTGCACTTGATAGAAAATGGTGGTGGCATTGGCACAGAGCCACTACCGTGTGTATCAGTAAATGATACCACATGTAATTATCCCCACACAGCTCCCATTACTGCACAATATCTGGCATAACAGAGTGGAGTGTGAATAGCTTTTCTAGAAGTGAATTCACTACATAAGTCTAGATACTGTAATGACAACCTCTGCTTTCATAACCCCTCTGGAAAATTCCACGATGCTCAACTGTACATCCCCTTAAGCAAGCTGACATTGCTGTGAGGTGAGATAGAGTCCTTCTTGTGTCATGGTGCTGCTCCTGTCTGAAAACAAGGACACTGTCCATGTTTCCCTTCTGGGCTCTGTGAATGAGAACGTTCTACCAGTTAAATCATTTTGGCTAATGGCTATGAAAGAGCAGGCCGCAACAAAAGAAAGATTGGTACATGTCAAATGTCCATAGCTTTTTATACCTTAATAACCTGAATACGGATCTATAATGCATATGATATTCTATTCATAGTTCTTACTTACTTCTATTCGGGATTTAGTTTTCTTCTGTTATTAGAGGGTCCATTTTCTTTGTCATATAGAACCCACCACAAAGACTATGTAAACAATGATTTAAAATAAATTCATCATCACTAAAGAGGTCTGCATTTCTGTTAACCCCTGCAGTAGGATTTTCCAGTCATATCAAGTGATTTTTAGTTGGACTTGTAAATTGCGGAACTACTGCAGCTTGCTGTAACTTCTAAATTCTATTGTTATCATTGCATTCAAGTTTAAGTGGTGCCAAAACTCTATAGAGCAATCCTTAAGATGTTTTAAGAGTGTACCAGCATAAAATAGCACTTATATTTTAAATTTTCAAATTGGTTTTGCAACACAAAGCAAATATTCCAACCATCTGAATAACTGTAGAGACAAGTCAAGCAAGAGGGTTTCAGCCAGCAGCAAATAGTTCTAGCAGCAAATAGCATTATAATATACACTCACCGGCCACTTTATTAGGTACACCTTGTTAGCACCGGGTTGGACCCCCTTTTGCCTTCAGAACTGCCTTAATCCTTCGTGGCATAGATTCAACAAGGTATTGGAAACATTCCTCAGAGACTCTGGTCCATATTGACATGATATCATCACACAGTTGCTGCAGATTTGTCGGCTGCACATCCATGATTCAAATCTCCTGTTCCACCACATCCCAAAGGTTTGGATTGAGATCTGGTGACTGTGGAGGCCATTTAAGTACAGTGAACTCATTGTCGTGTTCAAGAAACCAGTCTGAGATGATTCACGCTTTATGACATGGCGTGTTATCTTGCTGGAAGAAGCCATCAGACGATGGGTACACTGTGGTCATAAAGGGATGGACATGGTCAGCAACAATACTCAGGTAGGCTGTGGCATTGACACGATGCTCAATTGGTACTAATGGGCCCAAAGTGTGCCAGGAAAATATCCCCCACACCATTGCACCACCACCACCACAAGCCTGAACCTTTGCTACAAGGCAGGATGGATCCATGCTTTCATGTTGTTGACGCCAAATTCTAACCCTACCATCCGAATGTTGCAGCAGAAATTGAGACCCATCAGACCAGGCAACGTTTTTCCAATCTTCTATTGTCCAATTTTGGTGAGCCTGCGAGAATTGTAGCCTCACTTTCCTGTTCTTAGCTGACAGGAGTGGCACCTGGTGTGGTCTTCTGCTGCTGTAGCCCATCCACCTCAAGGTTCCACGTGTTGTGCGTTCTTCTGCATGCCTTGGTTGTAACGACTGGTTATTTGAGTTACTGTTGCCATTCTATCAGCTTGAACCAGTCTGGTCATTCTCCTCTGACCTCTGGCATCAACAAGGCACTGCATATCAGAATTGCTGCTGACTGGACCATTCTCTGTAAACCCTAGAGGTGGTTGTGCGTGAAAATCCCAGTAGATCAGCAGTTTCTGAAATACTCAGACCAGCTCGTCTGGCACCAACAACCATGCCATGTTCAAAGTCACTTAAATCACCTTTCTTCCCTGTTCTGATGCTCAGTTTGAACTGCAGCAGATCGTCTTGGCCATGTCTACATGCCTAAATGCATTGAATTGTTGCCATGTGATTACCTGATGTGACATTTGCGTTAATGAGCAGTTGGACAGGTGTACATAATAAAGTGGCTGGTGAGTGTATAATATAGTATATAGTATTATAAACTTGGTTTATAATTGACCATGGGATGTTTTGCAATTGCCTATCGTACTTGTTATAGCTTATGTGAGACCTCATACATAAAACATGATAATGAAGATAATAGATAATGGCCACTTATGCCAGAAATTACTTTTCAAATTACTTTAGTTTCATTATTCATTTAAAAAACACTGAAACGGATAGGGCAACAAAATGGCATTCATGTATATTTCCTGAACATGCCCTCAGCAAAGATTAAAACAGGTACTGGTGCTATTGATAATTCATTTGTCTCATAAACAATATGTCTGCCTTAAATCCAGTAAATTTCAGCTACATTTCTTACTTGCACCATCTCAGCTCTTGTAGAGTCACTACCTTTCTGAATGATGATAGAAAAACGGAAAAGGCAGACATGGCAAACAAATATAACTGAAGTTATTTGTTTGCCAAGTTATTATGTTTATAAAAGATTTATTTTTGTATTTCATTTCATATGCCTTCTCAGAGTGACAGGTTTAAGAGAATGTTTGATGTTGTATTAATCTCAGATAGAGAGATGTAAAGAAAAAATCATCATTTCATTTATTTGTCGGCATTACATATTGTGGAGTGATGAAATTAAACATTACGAAAGTTGTGTATGTTGCATATTATTCTCAGATATGGAAAAAATACAACACACCAATTTGTCCTTATCTACAAAGGCGATCTATTGGACGTAAAGCAAAGAGATGGTAATGGAATTCAGTTACTTTGGCAAGAATAAGGTGTGTTTTGAGAGGAGGCGGAATAAAAACCCCTAAATTGGACCCTTGGCATTCACTAGTCTTTGAAAAGTCTTAATGACAAATCACCACTTTCCTTTTCACTGCCTAGTGTTACATCTGCAGTCTCCCCATGGTGCTCTGCTCTCTATAAAAGCTTGTCATTGGCCAAGTGGTTCCAACCTTAGCCTTCGGCTATACCTTAGAAAATTATTCTTGGTTTCTTGCCCTAATGTTCTTGCACAAGTGGGGCTTTCTGTGTTCATTTCAATAATCCAGACAAACGTCTTTCTATGGCCTACAGTAAATCTGAGCTGCACTGTAGCACTGTATGCTGCTGAAGGAAATGGCATGGTGTCTAAGAACCAGACTAGCAATCATAGGCTCCTTAAAACATTTTAGCCCTCATATATATTTTTTTCTTGCTACACCTTGTTCATTAGGGTATCTGGAATGCAGCAGAGTTCTAGGTGTGAATGGTTTTAATCAGACTGTATACAGATGCACAGTGTGTTAGAACAGGATGAATTCAACGATGTAGAAAATCTCAGATTTAGTGAGGTGGAAAAACAATTATTGAACAGCAATCAATTTGGGGAAGTTTCATGCTCTCCTATACATCATTAGCCACTAGAGTTAGTAGAGATAAGAACACCTGAATGCAGTTGGTGAAAAAGTCCTTCCTGAAGTCATGAAAATTACCTTTAAAAGTTGATAGTAGGCACCATTGCCAATCCAGCTCCAAATAAAAAAACCAAACTGTCTGTTGACGGGTCAGAACACATGGGTGGCACCGAGGTAGGTTTCAATAAAATAGTATCAATTACAGCTGTAAACAACCGACCAAGCTGTACAAACATGGGACCTCAGACCTCAGGGGAGAAGAGAGAACATTGTGTCCAGTGGTGGATTCCCAGGCCGTGAACCAAGAAAGCACCACTGACCAACCGGGCTCCTCTGATCCAGCACATACCCAGGTGACCACTGCCCATGTTGTGCTCTAGTCTCGCTGGTCTAACTACTTAATAAGTGGCTGTTAGAGGTTTTCCTGGACAAAGTCCAGAGCTGAAGGGGCCCTCAAAGCAGCTAATCCCAAATGAGGACAGCTTCATTTATCAATCTGCCCAATCACAGGCATTTCCGGACCTGCGGCCACATGGCACATATTATTCATTTAAATTTCACAGCCTAGCAGACACGACACCTGAAACAAAGGTGCTCCAACCTGTGAGAGAAACATGTTCAAACCTGTGAGTTAGCCACACATTAAAAGCCTGATCAGAGTCGGCACGTCTTCCTATAACAGCTCAGACATATAGCTCAGAATATGTTTATTTTTAAGCAGTCACCAGCCTAGCAGCATTATTATGATCAAGCATAATAATCACTTTCCCCTCTTATATCTGCTACAATATCCTTCTGTATGCAGTGGAGATCATTATATCCTTAAGAATGTTGTTTCATTTCCAATCCCCTTTATAGATGACAGATGAGGAACGAGTAGGTATTAGAGTGGAACACTTTATCACTTACTCTGTAAGCCCCTTGATGAGGGACATTCACTTGAGAATGTCATTCCAACATAGAGAGAGAGAGGGAGGGAAAGAGAGAGAGAGAGAGAGAGAGAGAGAGAGAGAGAGAGAGAGAGAGAGAGAGAGAGAGAGAGAGAGAGAGAGAGAGAGGGAGGGAGGGAGCTGGGGGGACTAAAAGAGAGAGCAAGGGAGATACCAGAATGAGACTGACTCAAAGACCTGCTGTGTATGCCTCTTACAATGCACCATTGTGGTAACTGAGGCAAGAACTTGAAAATATTAAATATTCAGTCATTGAAGATTATATAATTTGTTTGTCATTCGTGTAATAGTATATCATCATTTTATACTATAACAATTTTATGCATGTTTTTTTTCCATATGCTGATGATGTACTGCTCTTAAGAAAATGAGATTAATGTACTGATTTTGTTGTAAATGGCATTGAGATATTCACATGATAATATATTGCAAAGTAAAATGAACATCATTGTCCAAACTGCCTTAAATGAAATTGTGTGTTTATGACATTTTATAACAAATGGTTATGTGAAACATAAATATTTGCATTACAATACAAATGTAATAGTCTAAGACAAAATATATTATTTTTAACCCAGGCAAGAGCCTGTGTGTTATTATGATCTAAGGTTTGCATGCTATGTTTTAAAAACCATTAATCCTGTTGTTATTTTGTCATGATTGTTTCATATAAATCAAATGTAAAACGTGTAATTACATACAGAACATTGCCATGAGGTATTTATCCTACAATGACTAATGGTCTTCAAACAATGCCATACGCACACGGTCAAACAAACCAGTTACTTACACCTTATCTCCAGTGCTGTGGTGCTGTTTGTTATATTATTACTGTCGGGATATATTTATGTGAAGTTACTGAAAAAACGATCCACTCTCACTGTCTGACACCAAAACGGCGAAATACTCTATATTCCAAGATAACAGGAATACATGCGCTGGTTTCTCTAACCATGAATGTATATGCTGAAAGCGTCTAAACATCTTCCTTGTTGTTTTGATAGAACACAATGTTGATTCCAAATACGAGGATGACATTGATGTGCAGGACAACTATATACCAGCTGGGTGTTCACATCAGTCACTGTTCACCACCGTGTTCTGAAATCATTCTCTGCTGTTGCAACTTGAGATAGACGGCCCATATTTCATTTCTCTCTTGCTGATAGCATTTATCAGCAAAATCCTGATAAAAACAAAAATGCAACTTAAGCCTGAGAATAGCTGAGCCGCAGAGGTGAACGGGATTACGGAGACCGGTGGGACAGACATTAGATTGTATGGTCATAAAGAGCCATTAGTCTGTTGGCAAACTGTACCTCAAGCTCCAGATGACAGGGCTTTTCAAGACAGACAGATGAAAAAATATTAAACAAAAATTTCTCATGACAGAGAAACACTTGGTTATAGGCAGAGAAGTAGAAGGAGAGAAAAGTTATTTAGTGTCTATATTTTGTCGCATGTGCAGTGACTTTGTTTGATTACTACAAACTGATCAACAACCGTATTTTTGTGCATGCACAGCTCTGCACCTGCAGTGCATTTGGTTTCTTTAAGCAAAAATGTCCGCCACATAAGACAGCGTAGCCGTAGAGCAGCTGGGTGAAACACGCAAAGCTTCTGAACACCATCACTCCCACAGAAAGGACATCATGTCACCATGCCGGCTATTAGGAAGCTGCCATCTAGAGCAGGGGTGGTGCTTTCAGCATTTCTGATTGTGACTCTGCCTATCTTTAAAATAATAATAGTTTGACCTCAATGTGCCTCAGTTATATGTTATAATGCTATAGCAAAAACTTAAAAAGCCTTAAAGTTCTTATATGAACTTGGAAAGAAGAGTGCGGCTGCTGTTCTTGCGGTGCTGTCTCGATTGTTATTCTCCTGTATAGGCTGAATGAGAGAAGTGATTATCTGATCAAGGGCACTAGGACAGGTAGACAGCCCCATGTTCTGCTGTGTTGTCACTTTCCCTGGCAGAGAGGGAGCCGTATCGCTAATCTGAGGTAGGGATCAGCCAGATGGGAGCTGGAAGCGATGATGGCTCTACTCACCCACCTTCCCTCTGTCCTGCAGTCTCACAAACGTGTGCTGCACCCCCCCCCCCCACCCCACACCACCAACACCCCCCAAACCCCGCTCACTCGTCCTCGCACCCCTCAGGCCAAATTGTGATCTCTGTCCCGATAAAGCTCAGTGGAAGCGGGACTGCCAGACAGGCCGGGCTAGGTCGGAGCCTCTGTGAGGAGTCAGTGCGATACTGTCCTGGAGGGGGCTCATGAAAGGCATTCTCACATGTGAAGAAAGGCTAGGAGACTGTCTGGGCAGTCCTGCTGTCTGCCCCCTCCCCACCCCTGGAGACTCCAGGCGCCACGGTGTAACTGCAGTCTCAGGTATGCTCAGTAGACACTGGGAGAGATTCCCAAGCCTATATACCTATAGAGTATGCTGGATTTGTCTACTCTTGTCAACTGTATGCAATTAATATGATTATGATTAGTTACCTTGCTCCATGCAATAAAATTGAAAAAGGATTTATATTTGTATATATACAAAGAATTGTATGTTCCCTATACGCATGCTTTCTCATGATTAAACTGCTTCATTTTTCTCAACTTGTGCCACATTTGTCTGTTTAAGCCAATGCCTTAACATTGTCTTTTTCAATATAGTCTGAATGTTTTATGTAAGTACTTAAGATGATAATTATTTGAGAATCCAAGAATAAAATTATTTGAGAATAGAATAAGTGAGTAGGATCTTAGCTGAGGTTTTCACCATCTGTCAGCAAATGAGAGTCACAGGGCAATTTTCATTGTGGTGCATGTGGTTTTGTGGTGTATGTGCTGTCATTTATCTAGACTGCAATACACAGGCTTACCCACCAGTGGCTGTCATTTCATTACTTGAACACACCACATGGATCACAATGGAACTTGTACTTTGCTGAAAAATATGCGCCCACTAAGGTGTTTTTTATTTAAATCAATCGTAATATAATGCAAAATCTCACCATCAAACATAAAAAGTATTTTTCTTTGTATACATATTCTACTTGGCGCTACTAAATGCTTTTAAAGGATTTATATATTGCCAAATAAATTGTTTTTTCTTAAACCTAGTCCACTAAGAGAGTAAGTTAAGTGCTGACTGTGTTCTCAGCTTGCTAGTTCCAGAGGAGCTACAGTTCGTGATTTTCTGTGGGGTTTTGGCAGGTTGTCTAACTGGACATAAAACTGTGCATTTGTGCATGATGAAAACCTTCACAGAACACATTTTATTCGTGTGGTCATTTACAACATATTTTGGGAAATCCAAATATCAAGATGAAATGAAAAACAAATAAGTCAGTTCAGTGAAATTAAATTTATTACATTATTATCAGAGATGTCTAAAGAAACTTTTTTGGACGGAGAAATGCAAAGCATAGTTAGTTAAATAGGTAGTTAGCTAGGGAACCGATAAATCTAACATTTTTTAAATATAGATATTTTTCACATTTAATATTATTACATACATATTGTATAAATATTACGATTTTTAAAAAGATGAAACTGCAGTAAAATAATAAGGATACTGAGTTAATTACTTTCATCTACCACCTAAACTACTTAATTCTGACCTTGGTAACCAGCTCATATCAAGCTCGTGAATTTTGTAGTCTAAACCCACTGTGCCTTCTGAGCATGCGCAGATAAAACTCGGTCGGACCCTAGCTAGCTAATCTAATCCCGCGTTTCTGTGAAGTCTACGGTAAAGAGCAAGTTGTCATGTCGGATAAGAAACAAACGGTCGACTTGGGGTTGTTGGAGGAGGATGACGAATTTGAGGAATTTCCAGCCGAAGGTATATTCATTCCACATATGCGTTAGCATTAGATCTGTGCCACTATTAAATACATTATCCTTTATGGTCGGACACAGTGACTCAGCTAGCTAGCAGGCTAGCTGATACAGTTGTATTTGAAGGATGATGTACTGTCTGTCTAGCTAATGTTAGCTAGTTAGCTAAAGCTAGCAAGCAAATCAACGCGAATCTTTTACAGCGCCGAAAACCATAGTAGTCGTTTGTACTCTGTGGTACCAGTAAAAACATTTCACGGTCGTGTGAATTTCAGGAACACACAGCTGGTCCTACTGTAACTTTGTAGCTAATGCTAGCCGAGGTAGCCGTCGACGTAGCTAGCTAGGCTAGCTTCCATGTTCTAGCTGGTGAGGTTATGGGTAACTATACGGATTTGAGCTGCATTATCCCCCAGCAGAGAGTTTGTGTTGTGTGTTTCTCTCAGACTGGACGGGTCTGGACGAAGATGAGGACGCTCACGTGTGGGAGGACAACTGGGACGACGACAATGTGGAGGACGACTTTTCCAATCAGCTGAGGTTCTTATCTTCTTGAATGTCTTGTTGCATGTGTGTATTAAAATAAACACTTTTAGACCTATAGGTACATTACCTAACCAACTGAGAGAAGCTATGGCATTTGCTTGTTATCCATTTAAGTGAAACTTTTAAAATGTGCATAGGTTCTGTTGATCCTTAAAATTGGCAATTTGTTTAGTGGCGAATATGGGAAGTATTACCTAGGTGAGGCCTAACTGGGTGAAGCCATTATAGTGTATGTAAACAGATGTGACTTATGCTAAACTTTAAAAGTGCCATGTGGGAAGTACTGGAGCTATTGGCAGCTATAGGTCTTAAGGTTTAAGGTGTATTTATTTGTCACACACAGTTATACACCAGTACAACATGCAGTGAAATGCTTATTCACGACTGCTTCACACACAGATCAATAAGGAATAGACAAATATATTTATATGTATATACATAAAAAGCACATTATTTCTAAGGAAAAAAGAAAAGAAAAAATAAAGAAAAGGAGAAAAAAATTATAAAGCTAAAAATAAACACTAGAACATGAATAAATTTACACAGAGGTAGAAGGTGCAAATATATTAGCAGGGCTAAAGGTATTGGAGGCAGTATTAAGTGTGGTTAGCAGTAAAGATACCAGTAAACACCTTGTTGTCTGTGTAGAGGAATTGTTGTTCTCTTCTTAATTATGGTAAGTAGTACTGTACATGTGCTTTGGTAAAGACACCATTACCCATTACTTCAGTGCGGACAAACAAAAGGTCCCAAACACTTATTCTTTAACATTTTTTGTTTGTCTGTGGCTGTAACTAACAATGACAAAGTGGACAATAATTTGGCAATCAATGCAGCATGATTAGTTTGCAAGGTAGTAGGCCTCTAGTAAACAAATAATGTTTCTCAGCAGTAAAACATTGAAGAGCACTCCGATTATTTGCATTTTTTGGGGAGTTCCAAATGTTGATCTCTGATATCTCGAACTGGACTTGCCGAGTTGTTTTGTGTGCAGACAAATTTTCTCACTACTGAAATGGCTGTTTGGTTGGTTACATTGCTAACTTGAAATCAGCTGTTTTTTCCTCTCTGTTTTAGGGCAACTATTAGAAAACTGAATAGGAAACTTGACATGTAATGATGATGATGTATTACAATAGGATTAGAAGAGTTTTGCTATTTGTTAAAACAAAACTTTGGTATCATATGTGTTCTGTACAATAAAACTGAGAGTAAATTATTTTCTATCGTTTTTAGTAACGTTTAGTATGTTAAATATTGGTTTGGCATTCAATAATCACTCTTGATCTTTTTCTTTCCCATGTGGATTCTTTTTGCAGAGCTGAACTTGAAAAGCATGGATACAAGATGGAGACTTCATAGATGTAAATCTCTTGATCTGAAGATTTGTACATGGTCTGTTCAATTTGCCAATTTACAAATGTGGTTTGGCTTAATTCTTCAGGAATCCTGATGTTAAAACAGTGTGGGAAATGGAACGGAAGTAATGTCTTTTTTTCTCCTTTTTTTGCCTTGTTCTCCCATCCAACTGATTGTATGTGTTGATAGTTGTTATATTAAAATATTCTTTACATATCCAGTTTGTTTGATTCCTCTGATATTTCAGATGTGTTCAGCATGTGATTCAAAAGCATTTGCACATTTAACTGAAACTAGTATATTAATTTTAGTTTCTGCTGTTGTTTACTAACATTATTACATTCCCTTGCAGCTTTGAACATGGCTAGACCAAAAAATGGTCCTAATGTTAAAATGGCATTTGGTGCCAATCAAGAGCTTAAAGTTAGTGCTTGCAAAAGTTTACTAAACTTTGTTCTTTTAACAACTTTAGTAATCACCTTTATGGGAAGGTATGGCTCAAAGATTTATCTTGCTGTTGCATTGGTTGGGGTCTCAGACTTCTCTCACATGACTGAATTCTTCAGGTAATCATGAGCAAAAATTAGCAGATTTTGTTTAACAGCTATGCACGCTATTTTGTTACTTCTACCCTTGGAGGCCAGCTAGCTAATAACAGTCTCATGAATGTAGTTTTAACTGGATGTGCCTTCTGAGTATATGCAGAAGCAGCATAGTTAACTACATTTGCTGAAGTTACAGTAAATAAAAACTTGTCAAAGTAACAATTGTGAATTTGGGGTATTTGGAGAAGGTTGATGAAATCTAGAATTTTCTAGGAAAAAGGTATTTCATAGATGTTGGTATTTAATTGAAATTATTTTTCTGATCGTGTTTATTACCACGATTTTCAACAATATTTCCAGGCAGCACTTTGAATGGACAAACTGAAAAAAATGTGCAATTAATGGCATAAGTTATTGGCATTTTTTTAAAAACATTAACAATCTAGAATTAGCATGTGGCCAGTAGACCTTTGTTTTGACAAACTCAAAGCTCTGTGTCTGGTAAAAATCCCATAGCAACCTATGTGCATATTAATAGGAACATCTATTGGAGATGGCTGCCCACCATGGTTTGGGGATGTTGTCATTAAAAATGCAAAATGAAGCACAGGCAGGTGCAGCATGAATCACCGTCTCAGCTGAAGAGCTGAAGCTTGTGTGGATGCTTGCTACCTTATGCTGGAGCAGAGACCTTAAGCCCAGTGCAGGGACATTTAAGGAGTCATTTAGCTTTTCTCCATCCCCCAACTGATTATCTGTTGTACAGCTTGAAATTTGCAACATGGTGCATAAAAACCAAACAAGCATAACATCTTACTGAAACGAGCAAAAATCAACCTTTTTACTCTACAATTCAGGTGAACTTTCTGAAAATCAAATCTGTGAATTGGTTGTTTTGTCATCCCTCTCTCCTCACTGACCATATATTGTTAGGCAATATATGATGGTTTATGATATATATGGTTTATTATGCAAAGTTCTCTTTATTTTTGAAAGTGTGTGAGTCCTTATGTAGCTAAATAAAATGACTAAATTGGACTAATACAGTGACATTGTAAACCACAGGTGAAAACACTTTCTGAGAAAAACACAGTCTATTCATATGTGTGTGTGAGAGCTGTCGAATGATTCATCCCCACCCAGTTAGGGCAGGGCAAGCGCGAGTGTGAGTGTGAGTGCTCCGGCCCGGCTCCTCCACTGCTCACTGCCACTTCTCTCAGCCCATGGGGTTTGGCACGCCCGCTGTAGGGAGATTATCCAGTGCACTGTTTGTCGGAGGCTGAGAGGTGGTCTCAGCATGTGGGCCCGGCAGCTCTTGCCTGGGCCTGCCCACTCCCGAACGGGCGCTGCTCTTCCGCTCCTCACAGCGGGGGCTCCCACACAGAACCGGAGGCCAATTTGCCCAGCCGCACTCCCCCAGCAAAATGATTCCTCTGGATTTGTGCCTCTCAGTCCCAGGGCCATAATGAGCTGAAATCGATGCCAGTAAGGCATGTAGCAGGAGAGCTTCCTCCCGTCCGCCCTGCTGCCTCTCCTCCATCTGTTTTATCTTCTTCCCTTTATTTATTTATTTGTTTGTTTGTTTTCCATTGAAATCTTAAATAGTATATGTAAGCATGTGTGGAAGGAGGGAAGGTCTTATGGTTTTCACCTATCTCTGTTGCAGAACTTTTTTCCACCTCAAATCATTTTTTGGGAATGTTTGTTTTGTGCTACATCCTCTTTGTTTAAAATTAGAACTGTCACATGAAATATAACAAACTATAAATGTTCTTTACTTTCTATTTTTTTAAAGCTCAAGTGAAATACAATTGAAATTAAATGAACTGATACTAAATCAATAACACCTGCATCTTCCTGAAATTTAACAAGGGGACACAGGAGTGCACATGCACAGTCAGGCATACTCGTGACATGCAAATCCACCTATACCCTTGAAAATAAGTGCTCTGCGCTGAATCATTATTTTAATTGTTGGAAAGTCAGTGAGGTGTGAAAATCACTAAGTGTGAGTAACAGTGGAGATTTCAAAGCTGTTTTGTTCGTGCCAAAGGCGTAAGATTGGTCGGGTGTCTGAATGAAGGTGGTCTTCTATGGCTTCTCCATAAACAGTGAAGGGCTTAGGATACACGCCATAGACCTATGTGAGATTTGCCCATATTGTTCCTTTTGTCCTTTTCCTGACTGATGGTGTATGTAGGTCTTTGAAAATGCTGACAATTGATCAGTCTGCAGATTAAAAATGTCTGTGGTGAAATCTTTATGCTTATTTAACTGTTTCACTTTTTACATTTCTAAAAAAAAAATTTGATATTTTTAAACAAAGACCTTGCCTTTTAACCTCATCTTGAGCAACGGTCATTGTCAATGTTTAACAGCCTACAAATCTTTTTTTTAAGGCCATTAAAAGCTATTTGTCCTATTTTCCACTGATTATTAATTTTGATATTTATTTTGTGGCATTTCTCTCAGGCACAACTGCGCATCACTGGGGTACTGGGTTGCACACGACCTCAGAGAGCTGTTCCTCCACAAGCCAAGAAAAGACAGGGGGTGTCGCACAGGGACTGTGCAGCTGCTGCAATAATAGGCCTAATTGCACATTTTCTTTTGTGGGTCTGAAATTAGTGGCAGAGCACAGCTACAATGCCCAAACCTTGAGTATAAAAAAAAAAACCCCACTCACAAGGGCAACTGCACACCAGCATGGTCCGTCACTACCACCCACAGCCTCCTGTCCACACCTGCACTCACCCTCACCAAAGTAAACACAGATAATAAGGTGTAATTACTTTAAAAATAATAATGAGGGCCCTCCATGTGACAATGGTTTGCCTGTTTATTGAGGGATGAAAATAACTTCTGAAGACACAGATGAGGGTTCCCCATCAGAGTCCCTGAAAGGCTTTGCCGTGTGTTAACCTTCCCTTTCCCCCATGCACTATGGCCTGGCTATTAACATCCTTCCCTTTCCCCCATGCACTATGGCCTGGCTATTAACATCTTTCCATTTCCCTTGCTGCACTAGGGGCTAGGTGCTAAACTTCTTGCCTTTTCATTGTGCAATATGGGCTAGGTGCTAACCTCCTTCCCTTTTCCGTGTGCACTACGGGCTAGGTGCTAACATCATTTTTTTGTGTACTACGGGCTAGGTGCTAACCTCTTTCCCTTTTCCGTGTGCACTACGGGCTAGGTGCTAACATCATTTCTTTGTGTACTACGGGCTAGGTGCTAACCTCTTTCCCTTTTCCGTGTGCACTACGGGCTAGCTGCTAACATCATTTCTTTGTGTACTACGGGCTTGGTGCTAACCTCTTTCCCTTTTCCGTGTGCACTACGGGCTAGCTGCTAACATCATTTCCGTGTGCACTACGGGCTAGGTGCTAACCTTCCCTTTCCTTCATGCACTATGGGCTAGGTGCTAACCTTCCCTTTCCTTCATGCACTATGGGCTAGCTGCTAACCTTCCCTTTCCTTCATGCACTATGGGCTAGCTGCTAACCTTCCCTTTCCTTCATGCACTATGGGCTAGGTGCTAACCTCTTTCCCTTTTCCGTGTGCACTACGGGCTAGCTGCTAACATCATTTCCGTGTGCACTACGGGCTAGCTGCTAACCTTCCCTTTCCTTCATGCACTACGGGCTAGCTGCTAACCTTCCCTTTCCTTCATGCACTATGGGCTAGCTGCTAACCTTCCCTTTCCTTCATGCACTATGGGCTAGGTGCTAACCTCTTTCCCTTTTCCGTGTGCACTACGGGCTAGCTGCTAACATCATTTCCGTGTGCACTACGGGCTAGCTGCTAACCTCCTTCCCTTTCCTTCATGCACTACGGGCTAGGTGCTAACCTTCCCTTTCCTTCATGCACTATGGGCTAGCTGCTAACCTTCCCTTTCCATCATGCACTATGGGCTAGCTGCTAACCTTCCCTTTCCTTCATGTACTATGGGCTAGCTGCTAACCTTCCCGTTCCATCATGCACTATGGGCTAGCTGCTAACCTTCCCTTTCCTTCATGCACTATGGGCTAGGTGCTAACCTCTTTCCCTTTTCCGTGTGCACTACGGGCTAGCTGCTAACATCATTTCCGTGTGCACTACGGGCTAGCTGCTAACCTTCCCTTTCCTTCATGCACTACGGGCTAGCTGCTAACCTTCCCTTTCCATCATGCACTATGGGCTAGCTGCTAACCTTCCCTTTCCTTCATGTACTATGGGCTAGCTGCTAACCTTCCCTTTCCTTCATGCACTATGGGCTAGGTGCTAACCTTCCCTTTCCTTCATGCACTATGGGCTAGCTGCTAACCTTCCCTTTCCTTCATGCACTATGGGCTAGGGTTTGAACAAGGGATAATCCTTATCTGCCACTTCTGGTTTTTCATTAGCTTTTCTCTGCCAAGCACGCACAGTGTAACCTCTCTCTGGAGGAAGTGCTCCAACGTGGCACTTTGGAATGTTACCGTCAACTAACTGTTGGATCTCAATCCCATGTCACCATTGTTTACTGATGATTGACATTTGTAGAGACTTGACATGTTCCATCGCAGAAACAACACGATGGGTTTGTTTCAGGGTAATGGCATCAGCGGCTGTTGGAGTCACTATTAAAACCAAGTCTTTGGATTGATGTCATGTGGTGTTAAGGGTTCTGTTTTTGTGACCTGTAGGTTGGGAAATTCACTTCTGCGATACAGGGAAAATATGTCTAAAGAGGGTAATGCATGAAGGTTCGAAGATTTCGGCAAGAATGACACTTTGATATTCAGTATGGGAACAATCTTCAGTAAGGTTAAGTGGAAAGAAATATGTTTGAAGTTATCCAGGGTAAAAATCTAGGCTCATATAAAGGAATGTAGCAGGGTCTACTTTTCAGACATCAATTTTAGTGCCTGAAATATTCTATTGACTGAGCAATTTGTCTTCTGGGAAAATGTGCTGTGTAATATTGTTGCATTTGGTTGGTTTGATTTGTTTTGGTTTTGTTCCTTTGTTAACAACATTATTGTTATGAATCAGTGATTGCCACCTGTTCAGTCTTTCAACAAAGATCACATTAAACCCTTGTACTATATGTCAAACCATTAATAGTGTTTAACAGCAGTTATGATAATGTTACTGCAAATGCCAAGGGCTGATAATTAGCCAGAGAAATTAAACAGTGGCATTATACCAGCATGTGCTGTAGTGGCTAATGGTCACTTCACACCATTATACTACAAAAATTTTAAATTATAACTTCAGTGAATGCAGGTGTTAAGATATGGAATATCACCTAGGTATTTTGATATAATTAGATGCTACAAATTCACTGGCTCAATAGTGCTGATCTTATACTATCATTACATAAAGCATGGTCATTGGCTTGAATGAGCTTTGTAGCAAGGGAATTTTTGTTTATTTAACATCCTCAACAAGCTCCCTACTGTGCTTCCACCACCACCCACAATCATGTGTTTTAATGAATTAATGAATTAATTAAATTTGTTCTTCCACCATTTCTCCCCAGGTATAATTTATGCATGCCCTCCACTGTATTTAATAGCTCTGGACAGTCAGGAGAAAAAAAAAACAGAACAATTGAAGCACATCAAGGCTTGGTGGAGCAATTAAGCTCTCTTGATGTTATCCCTGCTATTGAATTTCCATTTCTGTGATAATTGTAATTAATTAATCACCTTGCATGCTCATGAACTCCCATTTACACAAGAACTGTAAGGTAGACTGTAGCTGACCTTTCAAATGTGACTTTTTCTGGAACAACAGCTACAGCAGTGCCCTGAGCAGCTGTGGCAGGTTTGGGGCGAACACACACACACACACACACACACACACACACACACACACACACACACACACACACACTGTTCACTGCTCCTCTCCTGCCCCACAGTTTCACCAACCGTGCTTAATTAACGGTATATTCACCTTTGAGGCTTCTGCTGTTGTGTACCATCATTTAAATAGGTCAGTGATTATGGCGAAATGTATTAGTAGTCTCCTATATGTGGGAAGAGTGTTTGGGCCAGTGTTCTGGGTCTGGAGAACAGAGGCATCCTCTGGAACACTATGGCTTTGGGCTCTGAGATCTTGGGAGGCCCGGCACAGACATGGAGAATAGAACCAGCTCAATGAGGAAACAATTAATCATGTGTGAGTGGCTGTCTGCTAACAAGACAACAACAATGTTCTGAATCTCTCCCCGAGGCAGGATTCAAATCCAGAAAACTGTTCAGACACGCGGGCCTCACACACACACGACCCCACAAAGAAGCATACACACACACACACACACACACACACACACACACACACACACACACACACACACACACACACACACACACACACACACACATATGCAGGTGCTTAACACTGCATAAGGCTTTGATCAAATGTTCCATATTATTACCTTTGAAGTAGCTAGGATAGTCTATTCTGGTTTATGATTTGTTTTTACAACACACATTGTTTAATAATTGAACTGGATTTTTTTTGATGAAACCATTTTCATGCTGCACGTTTTCACTCACAGTGCCAACATTGGAAAATGAAAATATCAAATTAATCAACTTCATTCTGAAAGTATGGACTGACAAGCCCTTTCTGTCTGTTTTGGGGAAATTTCATCCTTAATTTAACCATGTGTCTTCTGAGTGGCAAGCTCCCTTGAATTGAGTCAAAGCAGGCAACGCCTTCCTAAATGGGAAGGAATGTGCACATTTTGTGTCGTACTGCTGGTCTTGGGAGTGGGGAATTAAAGAAATACATAAGCAAACAAAGAGCTGGTGTGTATTTCAGGATGGTGTGTCTGGCCGGCATCACCCCAGTTGTCAGAACGACAAGTGACACAAGTTACTGGAGGGTTCCCTGCTGAAGAACACAGCTTGGTGGCGGGAAAAAAAAGCTTAGAATCACTCAGTCACTGCTTTGTGCTAACATACTTTTTGATTATAAAAAGAAACATATGACATAGGTCTCAGATGTTTCAATGTATTGATTCACAGATTGATTCTCAAATATCAATATATAGCAAACGTTATGGTCTTTATATGACATATATGATATATATGATAAGCTGATCAATAACATAAAATATATGCAGAAAAAAAGTTAATTTACTGGTTTTTAACCTGTTGCTTTAGCCCTCTATCTATACAAATGCTCCTTTTGATTTTAATATCATATGTTGTGGTATATGAACCTGAAATGTTCAGTTACTTGGACAGAATTCAGAAGGACAAAGAAAGTTTCCTTGATATTATTTGTTTTCTGTTTGTTCTACAGCCATGAGGAAAAACAAACAAAAATGGGAATTTATTAAAACTTTTTTAATTACAAAAGGATACTAATATTGCACCATGAAGCAAAGAAATGTAATAAAAATAAATAAATACAAAAAAATAAAACTTAGAATCTATAAAAAAATAATTTGAGCTTAAGGTGATGCATATTCATCAATTTCTGTGATGCTGTAAAATTAAATTCTTCCAGACTCACGTCACAGATCACTCAGTCTAATAGAGAAGAAAACATATAACTGTAATCATTTATGACGTCTAATAGTCTACGAATTAATGTGAACTGCTCCCACTCGTCCAACGTGGGATTCGCGGATCTGTTTCCACTGTGGTATATCTTCAGGAAGGGGAAAAGGAAAAGATTTACTGGTGTACTCGTTTTGTTCAAAGACGAGTGAGCTTGATCATTTCCCACAATGCTCCTGAGCGGCCCCTGTGATCAGCAATTAAGAGAATGAGCAGGAATTTGAGGGGCAGGCACACAGACAGAGAGAACAGCATAGCCAGGAGGGTTTCTCGCTCTCTGCTCGCCGTGCCTGGGCTCAGTGTCTTTAGGTAGCATCTGGGTTCGTTTAGTGGGCCTACAGAGGGGCGCTCCACCTCCTCTCTGGTTGCAGGTTTCGGCGTGGGCTCGTGTTTTTGGAACAGGCTCTAGCCCACTGGTCTGGACCTTCTCAAGCTGCCCCAGTACATCCGCCCATCCCTCCAGAGGGGCAATTTCAGCCCATCCCACATGCCCCTCAGCATGTTTAGTGTAGCTCTTCATTTGAACTGAAAGATGTTGAACAGATTCATTCAGAAGCCAGCCTCCTTAAGCTTTTTGACGAGAGGGGTGGGTGGGCATCAGCTCGCGGGGGTGGTGGAGGCGGTAGGGCATGTGCTCGCGCCTGTACTCGCGCCTGTACTCGCGTGTGAACATGCATTTGGGCAAACAGCAGAGCCAAGTATGCGGTGTGAATAACATCAGTGTGAGGAAGCAGCCGTGACGCTAGGCAGCTACCTCGTCCCACCCTCCCTGTGGCATTGAAAGGGCTCAGTCAGTCGGCCCCCAGGTCAGGTTTTAGCAAATGATCTATCTAAGCAGAAGGACTGCTCACTGGATTTGTTCATATTTAATCATTGACTACTCCCAAAGCTGTTTATTGTTGTGCACAGTGAAAGAAAACCAGAGTAAGTTGGACTTGCTAAGTAAGTAGGGCTCGTTAAGTACGTTGGCAGGATGTTAGTTAAACACAGATTTATTTTTATGTAAACAAAAAGAGTCTGTCAAGGCCTGTTATGTTTATTCAGTCTATGTCAATGCCACACTTATTCACAACAATATATTTGAATGCGTTTTTAATTCTTTATGACGTGTTGTTGTTTAGATTAACATAAATGACAATGAAAGGGTGTTAGGACTCAGCACAGGATCTGAACGTTTCCATACTCAATAAATCATAGTAACATTATAATGTTCTATAAAATGATTCCCTTGGAGACTGTTATGTAAGAGACAAAGGGCCTCCAGTTTCTACACAACCAGAATCTTTTGTTTTGAATGCTTTTCATCATTAGTCATAGTACTGCTGCTATGTGACCTTATATAAATGTCTACAGAAACATTAGAAACACATTGATAAATGTAATTACATTTTACAAGTATTTGAACACGTCACTTAAACGTTGAATTCAGGTGTATAGAATCAAGCACCTAGCCATGCACAAACACTAGTGAAAAAATGGGATGTTCTAAAGAGCTCTCTGAATTTGAGCATGGCACAGTAATAAGATGCCGTCGCTGGCAGAAACATGTCATTTCATGAACTTTCTTCCCTCCTATATATTCCATGATCTACTGTGAGTGGTGTTATTGAAAAGTGGAAGTGTTTAGGAACCACAGCAACTCAGCCATGCAGTGGCAAACACACGTGAAGATGCAGAGGGTCGGTGAGTGCTGAGGTGCACAGTGCGTAAAAGTCACCAACGCTCTGCTGACTCAATAACTGCAGTGTTCTACCCCTCCTCTGGTATTAACACCAGCACTCACACTGTGCATCGGGAGCTCAAAGCCTTATGTCACCAAGCACAATGACAAGCGTTGGATGGGTGAAGGACACCACCACTGGAGTCTGGAGCAGTGGAAATGTGTTCTGTGGAGTAATTAATCACACCTCTCTGTTTAGGAGTCTATGGGATAAGTCTGGGTTTGGCCAATACCAGGAGAACTTTACCTGCCTGACTACATTGTGCCAAAACTCTTAGTGCTTCAGCATACAAAGACAATGTTTTCAGTTCTCAGACATCCTGCAAAATAATGTCAAAAGGCTTCAGAGAAGAATATAAGGCTTAATGGGGGTTGGGGGGAGGGGGGATACAAGCCATATCATATTAATGCCTGTTGATATTGAAAGGGATGTCATAGAAACTTTTAAAGGTGTAATGTGTAGGTGTCCCAATATTTATGTGCTTATGTGCATATTGTGTACATTATTAGCATATCTTCTGTAATGCTACAAGAATGTAATTCAAATCTGCATATATGCAAAACCCTTCATTTTAGGAAACTCTTTAAAAATAAAAAAAAGAATGTGTAAGCTTCTCGTGCGGTGATCATTTTGAGAAAGACATAAGACCAAGCACATGAAGACATGGCAGAGGACAAGAAAAAAGTTCAATCTTGTCAGTCATGTTCATCAGGACGCTATCTTAAAACGAACTATTAACCTGTCAACATGTCAAACAGACAACTTTCTGAACCCCATCTCCATGCCCCTTTTGCTTTAAATAGAGGGTATTTAACCCCAAGACCTCGGAGCTCCACAGTTGCAGACTATTAATAGAGGCACCATCCAAGAGCAGCAAAGTGCTTCAATAATTTGTCTTCAGTTAGTTCTGTTTTTGAATCTTTGTCTCTAGCTAAAAATAGGGACATCTTTTTTTCTTTTCTTTTCTTTTTTTTTTTTACAAGATGCATATGTTGTGTGAAGAGCAGGACTGACCCTTGGTAAAGACAGGTCAGATGTCTACAGGTCTATGACATTACTTAGCTGCTTTGGACTCCTGAACCTCAGTGCAACCGTGCCCGAAGGACAACGTGCCTACGTAGGAAAGAAAGCAAATGCAGTTAGTATCTTTTTTTTTTTTTTTTTAGCATTCACTGTTCTCAAAATCACTTTTAAAAAAAGCAGACACCAAAAATACCTCAATAAAACCATCCATATTACTACAATGTCTCAAAAATGTCATTTTCTGTTTGGTATGCAAGTGAAAATATGAATCACGAAAGACCTTAAATACAGGTCTGCAGAGATTATTAGTTCATGAACGTTACTTCTAGGCATACTGGTAATAAAGGATCAAGCAGGTGCCATCAATATTTTGGGGTAGAGGAACCCCAGTAAAGCCAATTTTTTGAGGCAGAGGAAACCTGCTGTGAAAAATACTGTGGTTCATGCTGCTGTTCCAGGATACCAAGAAGCCACCAGCAAAAAGCTATGAATTATTTTGAGCGCAAAATGCATTTTCTTTGAAGACCATCTACCATTAGAGACCTTTTGCTCCCTTCAAAATTGTTTTTATGCTGTAGGTAATGTTAACCTTTCCTTTTGTAGTCATGGAATTCACCCCACCCCCACCCACCCCACCACAAAGCAAAAAGCAGTGGGAATAGCTCGAAATAAGCTGGAGGAACCTTTTAGAAGAAAGGAAGTGCTGTGAAAAGTAGATTAAAATCAAAGGTTTTGCATCAGCTTCTGCCTCGGTATTCTGTCAGAAAGGCACCATGTCATCGTGCTTGTAGTGGTCGCTCAAGATAAGCCAACTATAAAATCAGTACTATATTGGTAAAATCGGTAAATGTATATACTTTGAAATGTTCCGTAGTACGTGTCGTAGTTTATCTTGTATCTAAAGAAATCTGGTAGTCTATATGAAATCACTACAGTTTTATGTAGGCTTACACTCTTTGAATTCATTCAAACTGACAACAGCTCTGTAGTGTCTGACACTTCCTAATTAGCTTGATCTCGCACGCTCCTAGTACATGGCGCACGTGCACACTTTGGGATAAATGTTTTAATTAACACACTTAATTAAAACAAACTAACAAGAAAGACAAACAAAAAAGGATTTCCCTAATAAAATACGTACTCGAAATAAATAATAATTAACGCAATACGAAATACAGACAACAAAACAAAAGTGGAAAGTCTGAATGAATGCTGCCGCTCTAAGAAACGGTATACTCCCCTTTCATTAAAAAAAAAAACCTCGGGGAATCACTGAGTTTACATTGTACATATTTTACTTTCGTCACTACATGCACAGTATGTTCCCAGTAATGTTTGCTAAAAATCCAGCAACCCGAAGAGCTCTTCAAGGCCTGAGACATTCCCAGACGGTCCGCAGACCCAGCGTCTCTGACGCTCTGGTACCGCGTGCGTGGTGCAGCATCGCGCGCCTGCATCCCGCACGTGATCTCCATGGAAACGTCATCACGCCTGTGGAAGTCACCCCCTTGCAAGAGTTCTGAGATAGCTCAGCATGTCTGCAAAGGTAAGCTCTGTTCTTACAAAAAAAAAAAAATATATATATATATTTTCCAGTGGTAGACGCCGCCTAATACCCCCTCGTAAAGAATGAGTGTATCAAATGCGCTCGTGCAGGGCTCGTGCCTGGAAGGACAACCAGGTTAGCTAGCTGGCTAACTGGCTAACTAGTAACCTTCAGCACCAAGGCAGAGATGGCTAGACTGTTAGCCTCCAGCTAATGGCCGAGGTGAGACTAGTCTCAATGACACTGTGGTATTAGGTAACCGTTGAGCCTTCCAAGCCACCAGACGCGGTAAACCTCTGGACAGTGTCCGGACTCTGAGAGTAAACGTCCTTCCTGAGGTTGTCAGGGTTCTCCTAACTGGACCAGTCCTGGAGTTAGCTGTGCTAGGGTTAGCCTCACACCTCAACGCTTTCTTCATAATCCATCACAAATGAGTTTCACTGGTTAATCTGACATGGTTTCTCTTCTTTATTGACTGTATTGGTTTGCATTTCGTCCTGTGGAGATTATTCAGCCTTTGCATTTGATATGGGGCAAAATAGACATGCTGTCAGTCAAATTGTTAATCATCTAACTCAACAACGTGAAGCTTCTTCAGTTTATTTCAAGGTGTGCTAGTTGGCTGTGTCAGTATGGTAAGGAAACTATAGTGGGTGTGTCAGGCCATTCAAATGTACTACTAAAGGAAGAGTCCAGAAAATCATCAAAGATGTACACATCCAGCATGAAGCACGTTTTCATTATTCTGTTTTGTAGATGCCAAAGGTGTATTCACTTGCATTGCCAGAAATATTAACCACTTTTGCTCCTGGGGGGTAAACCAGAATCAAAATAGTTTTGCATCCATTTAAAGACTGTATACTGCACAGTTGGAGATTTACTGTACTTACTGTATATTCTTTGTATATTAAGTTTTGCCTGTGGGGTATTATACTGTTGTTTAGCTAAATACTAAAAATAAATCCTAAAATGTAATGTTTTGAATGGCAATTTACCTACTTAACACAGTTTTTCATTATTACATGGGAAAAAAGCTGTAACATAAAACATTGAACAAATTGAATTGAATAGAAAGGGAATAACAGGAAGTGAAATTTTGCAGATGTCAGTGATTTGCTTGTTTTGACAGATAGTTGTAAGGAGGGCTGACCCTGCTGAGCTCAAGTCGGTTTTCTTAAAGGTAAGTCAAACCTGGGGCTCATCCCGGGGGTTAGAGATCAAAGCTCTGAATTATGTGGCCCAAACATGATGCAGCTTCCAGTATTACATAAGTCTCATTAGCCTTGGCTCATAGTGAAGAGACAGAGCTTTAATGGCATTTGATTAGCAGTATTCCTCTTTCTGATGTAACCATGTAATGAATTTCTCATTACAGAAAGAAAACCTGAGGATTAATTTTAAAATGAAACCAGCACTGTATGGAACTCTATAGTAAGTTCACATGAATATATGATGTGGAGTTCCTTAAAGATACATAGATGATTTGCATGAATAGATTTTAAACAGCAGCAGCATAACTACAATGAGCTATACTAATTCTTAACATTGAGCCTATCCCTATTGAAAGTGACAGGGATTGTCTTTGCTGCAATAATCACTAATTAACTTGCTTGCTAACAAGTAGGCCTCAATGCTGTTTCTCTGAGTACTGAATGAAATGACCAGGACCACCAGGCCACCCTTTTTTGAAATTCCTCTGGGACCTGCACATTTGCACTTTAGTGATGTTTCTGTATTTAAGTTGCATGTCCTAATTTTAAGGCAGCTGATGTAATTGTCATACATATAACAAATGTTGATTATTGTATTGTTAAGGTAACCTATTCATGAATCTTCTGGCTTTTTTACTTCAAACCACTCTGAATGTTGCATTAGGTGCGCATGTGTTCTGTCCATTAAATTAAAAGTGTAACCTAAGTTTAAGAGTCTTGTAATGTTATTTACCACACCACAATTCAACAAACCAAATGGCAGGCAAATGAATGGTTCAAAAGCTTAAATATATTTCTTTCCTTGGCCTATGAATGCATAATGATTTAGTTTTAATTGTGTTTACAGTATGCCAGTGTTGAGAAAAATGGAGAGAGCTACATGTCTCCAGAGGACTTTGTGTACAAGTTTCTCCATGCGCACACAGCCATAAAGCTGAACAAGGAAGCCACAGCTCTGGTAGCAGGTGTTGTGAACCAAACTAAAAATGGGTGGGTGATATTTTCTTTTATATAAAACTATTTTTTTTGGTACATTTCTCACATCATGTTTTACATTGGCATCACAAGTGCATTTCTCAAAACAGTTAGTGCAAACAGCAAAACTCAATAAAATATCTGCAAAAGCACATACTTCACTCAAAATTCTTAGTTTTTGCCTCAAAAGCAAATATTTAGGTCAATCAATTTCTCAGTGCCATCAGAATATCTAGCCTGTGTGCCATCGCCTATGAACAAGGCAGTCAAAATACTTAGCCATGTTGTCAGTGCAACTATAAGTCACAGTCAGTGCAGACTGTAAGTATATTCTGATGGAAACCAGCTAAGTTTTTTATTTCAAGAATGCTGCACATTCTGTGGTATATCAAATGAAACAATACATGTTACACACAAAATACAAAGTTACACAGAACACAAAGTTACACATGACTGTATGTGGGAGACTGATGGAAAGAAATTGGACTGGAATCAAATTTGTACAGCAAAATTGTTTCACTGTATTGTTCGCACTGCAGTTTGTTGACAAAAACAAATCTGATTGAAATTCAGAAAAGACAGACAGCTGACTGGAAAAACTGCAAAATTTGAAACTTACTCTACACATTCAAAACATCCTGAGCACATACAGCCTCCTTGTTGAGGTGTGAACATTGAACCTCTGCCTCCTCTATGAGCTCATTTTGATGTCCTATATGGTATAAGAATGCAAAAAGGCAAAAAATTGAATTACATCAGAATTTATTTGTGTGCAGCATTACAGCAGAGCACACATTTCTGAATTTACATACATGTTTTCTCTATGAAATGTTTGAACGATTGAAGACACAGTTGTTCTTTCAATATTCAGCTGCACCCAACGACCAGCTTCAGCCATTGTAGGACCATAACTTGCATGTAAAACATGGTCCACACTTATTTCACTGTTTTGTCTCCTCAGCCTTACACCACACATTCTTATTCTTCTACACCACACAGTCTTATTCTTCTACACCACACATTCTTATTCCTCTACACCACACAGTCTTATTCTTCTACACCACACAGTCTTATTCTTCTACACCAAACAGTCTTATTCCTCTACACCACAGTCTTACCCCTCTACACCACACAGTCTTACCCCTCTACACCACACAGTCTTACCCCTCTACACCACACAGTCTTACCCCTCTACACCACACAGTCTTATTCCTCTACACCACACAGTCTTATTCCTCTACACCACACAGTCTTATTCCTCTACACCACACAGTATTACGCTTCTACACCACACAGTCTTACGCCTCTACACCACACAGTCTTACCCCTCTACACCACACAGTCTTACGCCTCTACACCACACAGTCGTACCCCCTCTATACCACACAGTCTTACCCCTCTACACCACAGTCTTACTCCTCTTCTTGGCTGTTCACCCTGTACATGGCCTCGTCTTTCCATTATGAGACTTTGTGATACTGCAGTGTTTAGCGTCTATAAATGTTTGCCAATTACAGTAAAGGTTCATGAGACGCATCTCTGACCTATGGTTGAGACCATGGGTTGATTTAAACCTTCACAAATTCCCTTTCTTACTGTAACTGAATATTAACCTGCAAAAAATTTAATCAGGTTAGGATAAAATTACCAAAATGTAACAACAAAAAAATTAAATGATGCCTTAGAGATTATGACAACATGTTCAGCACTTTTGCATATAATGACCTAGGCGATGACCTAAAGACTAAAGAATGATTTGGAGGGTAAGACAATTCAACAGACAATCCGTACAATGCATTTTGATAAACATGGCATAAGCAATTGATAATGTAAAAAACAACAGACAATTGTCCATGTCCATTTGCAAAATGTACAAAAGCATTTGCAAAATGTGAAACACAATGAGAAATGCAATTATGATGTGCACAAGAGACAAGGAGATGTGGAGATTGAATAAACAGTTGAGAATTTCAATTCTGATCTGAGAAATGAACCAAATCGACTGAGAAAAACTGTAACATGCAGTACATTTATAAATAGTTCTTATTTTGTATTTGTTCTTATTGTAAATAGTTCTTATTCTGTCTTGTGTAGCTGTTAAGCACATAACAAATTCCCCTTAAGATGGCACAATGATTGCTGATGTTACTGGGGTAGCCTACACCTGTCGGTCGGATTTGAAGGCAAACCTGGATCCACAAGGCTACTCTGAGATCTTGATCTGAGATCTAAATCTAGTTTTGCTTATGTCTGTGATATACTTCCCCTTATTTGTCAGCGCACACAAATGTAGAAATATGTGAGTGTCCATGGGTGATGAGAATGATCCACGGGGTGTTCTGGAAGCTTGGTGTCTGTGCCTGTTGGACAGATTCTAACGTGCAGGCCTGATGTGAACCCTGATATTATTACTCTGTTATTGCTGTTCATTACAGAGAATGCTGCCTTTCCAACCCTGGTTTGCAATTATTATCAGACCAAGGCCCACTGAGCAGGTGTTTCTCTGTCCACTTTCAAACACAAACAAATTCTGGTTTGATTTGGATTACACAGGATGTGAGTTCACAAGATGTTGAGTAATTCCTGTTTAACCGGTTTAACTTTTCAAGTAATAGTAGCCTAATATCCACAGATATTTACAAATTCCAGTGTATAGCATTGTCTTGAAAGTTTATATATACACTGTATCATCTAACAAATACAAAGACACCCTTCATCACTAGAAAGGGTGGCCATGCTCACACCGCACGCTTGCTTTAATGGAGCAGCTTCTTGAAAAATGAAAAAAACGAAGTAAGAGCAAAAGTACCAGCATCATTTTTCTTAATTACAATATTGCTGGGAAAAATAAATTGAATCTCTCATGTAAGCACTGGGTTGACTGGTCAGTGTCCTGCATGGAGTCATCATACAGGATCTGAGCTGAGAGAGCCTGGATTACTGAAGGAGTGGAAAGCCATGAGCAGTCCTGACCTTTGACCCCTGAGTTTCAGTGCTTTTTTAGATAAACACACAAAGTTCTTTTTATGTCTCGTGGTTTTTCATGTTTTCTCTGCATGAATCATGACCTCTTGTTTTATAACACGGCAGTTCTAAACAAAGCTTTTGTTGTCCGGTGGTTTGGGATAATGCAGCAGTGTCTTCCTCTTTTTAATCCTGCGCTAGAATAAAGGGTCAGAAATCTTAATGCACAACACTGCACTCAGGTGCAGTTCCTTTCAGTAGCACAAATCCACCCCTTTTACATTAATATGTATGTTTTTAATGATACATAATGATGGCCAATGAAATGTTAGGGTAAGTCAAAAAGATTGTGTGTTTCCACGGCAACCACCTGGGCTGTGGCGTACGAAGTGCATGTGGTCATGCTGCACACATTATTGAGGCCGCTCTAAAGAGGGAGAGGCACACATGCTCAGTAATTGCCTGTGCCATTCAGCTGCTGTGCATTGTAGGACTTTGGGGCTGGATAAATGGCTGCATTGGAGCTATTAAGGGATAACTATTAGAGAATCATGGCTTGAGCTTTGTATCTGAACCTCATTTGGATATTTGTAGGGGTTCAAATAAAAACGGGAAGATTGTTGGATTAAGTCAAACAAAAGAAATGAATATATATACGATAAGTATTTGCATTTTGTGTTGCACAAGACTGATATTGTGCAATTATTGATAAACAGCAGCATTTAATTGAAAAGAATGTAATAACTAGTTAACAAATATACTATAAATACTATATATATATATAAAATATCCTCTAGCAGGACCAGGTGTGCACAGTGCGGACATTGTATAATCAGCGATTCCTCTGATGACAAAAAATGAATAAATAAAATGAAATAACTGAGTGAGTAAATGAAAGACTTATTCTGCTTTATTTAATGAGCTAAACCAACACACAGATTTAGAAATGTTTTTAGAAATGTACTTTTGCTCAGTAGGCAATCATGCACTGCAGTGCACATGTTAAGCAAATGGCTATGCTCTCGTATATCTGTTAATATGTGCTGTATAAGATACGTGGGTATTTGGGAATGTTTTGGAAGTGTAGCAGTCTTAGAAGTCAGGTTGATTTCCATCTGATTTAGATGAATAATGTGTAGCCACACTTTCAGGGGGATGGATGCAGTGCACCTCATTCTCTGCCTGTGCGTGAGGAGAAATGAGTGACGGGTGATATGGTGACATCTGTCAGGCACTGAATCATTCCTCCACTATTCACTTGGCCCTGTTTGAGAGGCATCGCACCAGCATTTCGAAATCAGTCATTCCACACATGTAGACATCCCTGCTGACTCAGACGCATTCACAATCTTTTTTTTTTCCTCCTCCCCTCCCTCTCCATTTTGATGAAAAAATTCTTCATGTGTGAAACTCCATAGTCTCTTGGGGGTTAAAACTTTGTAAAGATGGCATGCTGGGAAAATAGCAGGCCATGCCTGTGTGCATTCAGCCTGGACTGAGGTGTGCACTCAGGGAAAGCTAAAACAGACAGTGTCCCCTCCGCAGGGTTGTCAGGGACAATGACAGACCTGGAGCTTATTGAAGGTGCTCTCTCCTCACCTGTCATGGATAAAAGCTGCTACGCTAAGCTACTGCAATAATAAGTCTGTAAATAGTGTTTCTGCTATCTTTTAGCGACAGTGTTTACCTGCACGGGATAAAAGCCTCCTTTCCGTCCTGAGAGCTACGTGGGTTAAGGCGATGCTGTCCCCTCAGGTGTAAATGCATGTCCACACGACGGAGAGAAGGCATTATAATGCAGGGACATGGTTTCACATGTTAAACTTGAACTATGGTATAAAAGAGACCACAATCATAAACTGTGTACAGTATTGTCCTGGAAATAATTCTAAACAGACAAAATTCATATTAAATAATGGCATTTAAAAACTGAAATATCTACAATACACAGCAATGGAAAAAAAAGAGGTTTTGAATAACCACAAAATGCCATGTGTTGTCATTTCCTGTGTATAGTTCTGAGGCTTTTGTGGTTACAGCACATGCATTACAAGAGCTCTTGCATAGACCAATGAGAATTCTAAAGGAAAAAGTCTTCAGGATTCCGTCTCTTAGGTTCCAAGACTTGATGAGGTTCTAGCCTACAAAACCACATTCTTCACAGTCTTGTTACTTTAGTGTTGTCGGATTTGGGGCTTCAAAAATACATGGACTTCTGAATTGCATTGCATTATTAAACAGATTCAGTATGTTCCTACAGTGAAGTCATGAGGGTGGGGTGGGAGGGGGTGGCATGGGAGGTCGGGGGCAACTTGCATTTTTGCTTTTCCGTCAGTTGATGGTTGGAAGATATTCCGAATTGATTTGATAATTTCATCCTTAATTTTGAGAGTCTTACATGACTTTAGTATGCCTTTTTAAGTAGTCATGTTTATCATGTAGTCATGGCTTTGCTAATCAACCATCATAGGTCTCATCCTCTCACTGTGCTGGGAGAGAATATGTAATGTAGATGTTCAGACAAAACTCATTTCAGATCTTCTGGTTATCAAATGCAGGTGTCCGTTACACTACCGCTGATGTCAGTTCACTGCTCCAAGCTCGACGTTGCCATGAACTGTTGCGAACTGTCGGTTTTAGGGCCATTTGCTCTGCAGCAAACTTTAAACAGGCGTCGTTCTCTTCCTGAAAGCGGCGGTGGCCTGTTTGGGTTTTAATCACTGATGCATGGGCTCAGCAGAATGGCTTTGTGGTCCGCCGCCTACTCTGAAGCAGCAGGCCACTGTTCTCAAACTGTCAGCTTAGTTAATGAAACAACTGCTCTTGACTGTGCAATATGCCTGATTTTGCATGCTGGAGGCGTGTAAATTCTCAGTTCCTTTGAATTTCATCAGTAACGAAATTAATTAGAGTGGCCACGAAAATGTAATCATTGCTCCCTGGAAATTGAAATAAATTAGAGATGCATGCATTGGGGACTGCTCATTAGTACTGACCTCGTGTAATTACTGTATCCATTTGTGAAATTCATAATGGAGTTGAGGCAACTTTGAACTTGGCTTAAATAAAGACTAGATTGCATAGTCCCCAGGGTTTCCTGTGAATGTTCAAATTGCTTGTTTGATGCATGTGTGTATGGCTTTGTGTGTGTGTGTGAGAGAGAGAGAGAGAGAGAGAGAGGAGAAGAGAAGGGAGTGTGTGGGTGCTGCTATATTGACACATATCATGCTCAAATATCATGTTGGTGGTATAATATCCAGCGTTTGATTTAATGTTTTAGGCAAAGGACAAAGCAAATCTTGTAGTATAATCATGCACTTGTGTGGATAGTAGATGCATAATATTTAGAAAATGCACGAGGGCAGTTTGGATGTACAGTAGGGCAACACACTAATGAAAGTTTTGTTGTGCCATGTAATCTCTCTGCACTGTATTTCCAGTTGTTTTGAAGGGGACTGAGAGATTTAGTTTAGCTGTTGCCATTTTCAGTGCCTGAGGTAATGACATTTGACAGTCAAATTGGAAGCACTTCAATCAAGATTGTAATAGATGAATAGCCTGTTATGTCAATTTGTTTTGTCATTCACTTAAGCCCTGTGCCTAGAATTGAGACTGGACTGTGTATTTAGATGTTTTGTACATCATAATTTTAGTCTGATAATTACAGTTGAACAAATCACTCAAGTGTCAAGTGTTCACAATGAAAACATGTGCTACCTTTTTTGTTTCACTGCGAGAAGCAGTAATCAGTGACTGATACCCACTCATCATACAATAATGCGGCGCTGGTGTGTACTGGAGCGACTCCGAGCCTGGAAGTCTGTTTGTCTCCCTCCTCTAGGCTGGTCTCCTTTCAGGAGTTTGTGGCCTTCGAGTCGGTGCTGTGCGCTCCAGACGCCCTCTTCATGGTCGCCTTCCAGCTCTTTGACAAAACGGGCAACGGAGTGGCCACCTTCGGTGAGTGCCTCTTTTTAATGCGTCATGCTCTTTGAAAGTCATGCTTATTTTTAGCAGGCCTGTTCCTGACAGGAAAGTTGCACTCATCACACTTTATTTATTCAAAGAACTGTTCATTACAGTCTGAGCTGTTAGACAGTGTTTTCCATCAAGCCAAGCAGTAACACTCCATTGATCCGCAGACTGAGGGAGAACGCCTGCTCTTTAAAACTCTGCTCAGTTTCATTGGGTGCTGGGCTGATGGGGGTTTTCAAGTTTGACACCCATTAGGCTGACAAGGTGGCACAGGGAACTGGCACAGAGCGATCGGGATGACACCTTCACCGCGGGTTGGAGATGTTACTGTCACTATTATCTTAATGCTCTGGGGCGCCGTGGTGCAGAGCTACAGACATGTGGGCACGGTGCATGTTGCATATTTCCCTAATTGATTTAAACAGCCCAGTGTTTGCCTTCTGCAGTGGGGATGCATCAGCACAACCTAATTTCACTTGCAGATCACATGCTGTTTATGCCCGGAGAGAAGGAAACTTTTGCTATAATTGTTGTAGTCGGTAGGGAGTATGATCGTTTAGCTTGATAATATTATGCACATATGTAAATTTCCATATCTAAATTGATCAATTAGGTATTTAGATGTGATGGTTTGGCATAATAATTAAAAGGTCTGATGTTTTTGCTGACTGTAAGGTTAATGAATGTACTACAGTCTGTGCTATAGTTAACAGGGGGAGGGCACAGTATAAGAGGTGTTTTTCTGCATTCATTTTATGTCATATGTGTTTTTAGACTCTTTTAGACATTATGGTCTTGTCAGGGTCTCGTGATGCATGTTATGTCTAAATACATGACCTTTATTATGTCAAATGTGCCAGAGTCCTCCTGTTTGTAACCCTCTTAATGGCATTAAAAGCATTCAACTTGTTATTTTAAGCCAGTTTATTTTTCCCTTTAATATGTCACGTCATATTGAGTTTTCCTGTTTTTTGAAGAGAAGGGTGTATTTTAAGTGGCCAAAAAAACACGTTCAGTTTGAGAATGAATCAAGACTGGTCTTCCCTCCTCTTTTGTACTAATTGGGTGAAATACAGTTAATAAACATGCAATCTGAGATGTGTGCCAACTACTTGACTGTGCTCCTGCCAAAAAGATCAAAAGGGTAGAGGCTCGAGTGTTGACAAGTCCATAAATGCAGGCCTGGTGCAGCAGCTCAGTCAGACTCTGCAGTAATGTAATATATTTATTACCTCATTAAAAAGAAAACCTGTTGGAGCTGTCGTGCTCCTGGAAGAATTGGTCCAAGTTACATGTGCACACACCTGTAATTCTTCTCTTCTTCATCGTCTCCAGTTCCCCACACCAAGCCCGTGTCCTGTTCTATTTGCTCATTTCTGAATATTTCTATTTCGTGCATTATCACTATTTGCAGTTGTTTGTCTGAAGCTTCTTTTTAGTATCTTACCATCTTAGGTTGAGCTCTTTCTACTGGCTGCCTTTACAGGAACGTCTGATGGTCCAATGGAAAGTTTCCAGAAACAGATTAATGTAATTGAGACAGAATCTCAGTGGTTTTTTTATAGGCTACATCTGATGTAGCATCATCTTACCCTGATTAAGCTAAATAAGCTAAATGTTGACATTAGCGGTTTTGTTGAAACATATTAAAATGGATTATGCAATCTCTTGCTACTAATGTGTCTTTCAGAGGATGTGAAACAAGTGTTTGGCCAGACCACCATTCATAGGCATATCCCCTTCAACTGGAACTCTGAGTTCATCCAGCTCCACTTTGGCAAAGAAAGGAAGAAACACCTGAACTATGGGGAGTTCACACAGTTCCTACTGGTGGGTACTATCACTGTTTTCTCCTGTCTTGTTGTTAGTTCTCTCTCTCTCGCTCTCTCTCCCCATCTTACTCTCTTTCTTTCCATCTTTCACAGAAACCTTAACCAGGTTATGTAGCTTCACTGTTTTGAATCATCGGTCACTATACAGCTTTTGCCTGAGTGGTATGGGTGAAGGTGTAGGTGTGGGTATAGGTGCAGGTGCAGGTTTGGATGCGGGTGTGGGTATAGGTGTAGGTGCAGGTGTGGGTGTAGGTGTGGATGTGGGTGTAGGTGCAGGTGCAGGTTTGGGTGTGGGTATAGGTGTAGGTGCAGGTTTGGGTGTGGGTGTAGGTGTGGAATGTGAGTGTGTGTGTGTTTGTTGGGTGTAGGTGTGGGTGCTGGTGCAGGTGTGGGTGCAAGTATAGGTGCGGACGTAGGTGTAGGTGCGGGTGTGAGTGTAGGTGCGGGTGTGGCTGCGGGTGAAGGTGCGGGTGTGGCTGTAGGTGGTGTAGGTGCGGGTGTAGGTGCGGGTGATGGTGCGGGTGAAGGTGTGGGTGTAGTTGTAGGTGCTGGTGCAGGGTCTGGCCTTCCCTTGCTAGGGAGCAGGCTGTTCTGGCCACAGCTTCCCGTAGCACAATGAGCCATATTGACCTAGTTACTCAATAATGAAACACTGCAGTTATATTCCAATGCCAGCATTTGTTTCCCATTAGCTGACGTAACTCCACTGCAGTCCAGCGATTCCTCCAAACAGGTAGACGTTTTCTCCTCCACAAATGATGCTATCAGTGGTGCTCCTGCAGTCTTTTGTATTTGCTGCATGTGAGCTATTTTCCAATATAATGTCTAGACCAGAGAGTGGCAGAGGGTGTAGAAGCCTCACTAGTGCCAAGTTTGCATCTACACTCGCTGCTCTGTATCTGAAAGAGCTTTCTATACTTCACCTAACATGCTCCAGATGGTTGTAAGGAAACATACTGTGGAAACACTGATATTGTGTTTGTAGCCAAGAAATAATTTATTTTGTCTTCAGGACTTGCACTCTCTAACTGCAGTCCTTTCCAATATTGTGCCTGGACAATACTGTATTAATCTTAGCCATGAAAAATACATATTTAATTTTGATAATTTAATCTCACAAGTTGACATAATTACATGGATATTTGTTCAAATTAACCCTGGAAATCCAGATTTGTTATGGGAAGTGTGTGTTATCATTGTCATGTTGAGACCAGCCTTGATCACAGTGCTCATATGGAGGACACGGTACATGTTCAAAAAAAATATTTTAATATCAGCTATTACATTGCTGTAAATCATGACTTGACATCACTTGAAAATCTATTACTGGTCGTGTTACTATGCAGTATTACTAGCTGAGAGGCATGTGAACCGCCTCTGTTGTACTGGCTCGGTTCGGAGCTCTCTGGCATGATCCCGCTGTCCTCGTGAGGTATATTTGTGGCATATGAATATGGCATGTGTTTTGTATTGGGGATAATAAAGCAGCCTTTATTAAGGCCTTCTGCAATACACGCTGCTCCATTCTTGTAGCATAAGATCGGCAAACCAGATGGAAATATGTATGATGAGATTATTTGGAGATTGAACCTGCTAAAGTCTCTCACTCTGCCTTTCAGTCTGATTTACCTTTAGTGGAGCCCAGAAATTCTTGAAATCACATTTCCCCCTCCTTAATGAACCGTTGTGTTTCAGAGCTGGGCTCCGTTATTTCGTGTCTTAAATCACCATCATATGACGATATTGGCATACAAAGATGTGGTACATGACACTGTCAGGAATCCGGCTCACTCACTAGACATTGCTGCCTGGTATTGCTGTCTAAGACTTTCTCTAACATCCTCAGCAGTGCTGATGAGATCCAGAAGACCTTAGTGTTCTTTTTTCCCCCCTCAAGCAGCTGTTTTATTGTGTAAATGTTCATTTAATTCCAGCGCTTGAATCTAAAAACTCCAAACAGAGGTGGTTCAACCAAAGCTTTGTATTTGAATCCAAGAACAATTAAAGCGGTAGAAAATGCTGAGGTGGGGGGCGGAGTAGTCGGCTTTCTGGTGTGCGGCGTCTCTCTCCTGCAGGATGAGAACCGGGCCTGAACCGCTCACAGTTGCAGTGTGTTAAGGTTTTAAGAGGCTGCGCCTATGAACCGGGAGGCCTGAGTCATGGCAGCTGCACCACAGGCATGTGTGGATGTGGCCGCCTGGCAGGACGCTGCCCACTCCTGTTCTGGTCTGAACGCAGACCCACTCCTCTTCTGGTCTGAACGCAGACCCACTCCTCTTCTGGTCTGAACGCAGACCCACTCCTGTTCTGACCTGAACGCAGACCCACTCCTGTTCTGGCCTGAACGCAGACCCACTCCTCTTCTGACCTGAACGCAGACCCACTCCTCTTCTGACCTGAACGCAGACCCACTCCTGTTCTGGTTTGAACGCAGACCCACTCCTGTTCTGGTTTGAACGCAGACCCACTCCTGTTCTGGTTTAAACGCAGACCCACTCCTCTTCTGACCTGAACGCAGACCCACTCCTGTTCTGGCCTGAACGCAGGCCCACTCCTGTTCTGGCCTGAACGCAGACCCACTCCTGTTCTGGTCTGAACGCAGACCCACTCCTGTTCTGGTCTGAACGCAGACCCACTCCTGTTCTGGTCTGAACGCAGGCCCACTCCTGTTCTGGTCTGAACGCAGGCCCACTCCTGTTCTGGCCTGAACGCAGGCCCACTCCTGTTCTGGTCTGAACGCAGGCCCACTCCTGTTCTGGTCTGAACGCAGGCCCACTCCTGTTCTGGTCTGAACGCAGGCCCACTCCTGTTCTGGCCTGAACGCAGACCCACTCCTGTTCTGGTCTGAACGCAGGCCCACTCCTGTTCTGGCCTGAACGCAGACCCACTCCTGTTCTGGCCTGTTCCTCCTCCTCTACATGAGCTTGTTCTTCTGTGTGCTGGTCCCATCTACTTTTCTACTGAACTATGCATATGTAGATTAACATAATTTTCTTCATTGCACAAATATGGTTGTTTATTTATTTATTTTTGTTATTTCGTGCTTGAATTCGTTGAATGTAAATGCACTTTGTGGTCCTCTTATTGTATTTTGTGAGAGTAATTAACTTTATCCCTGCAATGACAGACAGCACCAGCTTACTTATGGCATTATTTATAGAACCATTTTTTTTTTTAAGATCTGCCATAAAGTAGCGCACCTGTTCTATTTTATACACTTTAAAGCTCAAAAAATGTTGTTTTGTTTGTATATATTTGATAGTGTTACCCTGAACTGATAGACGGCTCATCACTAAGTAGCTTAAGGTGGTAAAGCAGGTGTATTTCTGAACTTTGTTGAGGGGTTGCCTTTGTTTATATGCTGCCAGTAATTCATCATTCCTTTAGAAACGTGTATAAGTTATTGCTGCAGTACAGATAGATCTCAGATTAACAATGCTACACGTGTACTGCAATGTAATCAAATTATATGCCCAGTATGGGTTTTTTTTCCCTCTGGGCTTTTGCCATTTATTTGTTTGTTTGTCAGTTATGTATTTATTTTTATTTAAATAAGTTTAATTTATTTAAATTACCAAATAGGTTAAGTAAAAGTACATTTTATAGGTCAGACTGGCCATTGTGACAATCAAACAGAGCTGTGTTAAGTCAGCAGGGGAGCTTCAAAATCAGTGATTAATATCAGCTGACAGGTATCGGTGTCTAGGACTACCAGGATTAGCCATGGCACAACCTGGGGTAGCTTTTCTGTTTATTTACAGTACATTTGAAATGTCCTCGTAAAATACTGGATTATTGATACAGACACAACATGACATGATGGTTTATGCACACCATGCATGTCTTTGAGTGTTAGGTGTTAGAAGGCCAGCGCACTGCACAGACCAACCACCTGCTTACATCTGCGTGGGCACGCAGTGTCCATCTTCGTGCAGTTCTAAAAGCTGTGTGTGTGTGTGTGTGTGTGTGTGTGTGTATGTGTGTGTGTGTGTGTGTGTGTGTGTGTGTGTGTGTGTGTGTGTGTGTGTGTGTGTGTGTGTGTGTGTGTGTGTGTGTGTGTGTGTGTGTGTGTGTGTTGCCACCTCCTCAGGAGATGCAGTTGGAGCATGCCAGACAGGCATTTGCACAGAGAGACAAGGCAAAGACTGGCACCATCTCTGCCCTGGACTTCAGGGACATCATGATGACCATCAGGCCCCACATGCTCACGCCGTTTGTGGAGGAGTGCTTGGTGGCTGTGAGACGCCTTTGCTTATTTGTTTGTTTGTGTCTTTCAGTTGTTTTAGCAGAAATCAGGTCTGTAATTTAAGTTAAGCAGACAATCAAGCTATTTAAAGATAAAGCTCTGCTTCAGAGTCTCTTAAGAATGAAGACATACCATATTGTGTGTGTGTGTGTGTGTGTGTGTGTGTGTGTGTGTGTGTGTGTGTGTGTGTGTGTGTGTGTGTGTGTGTGTGTTTTGTGGCCTGTTTTGTAAACACACTGTTGAGTCTGTCATTTTCTTCACAGTGTGTGCCTTATAAACCTCAGGGTTCTGCTATATGTTTGTAAACGCACACTTGCAAACCCATTACAAATAAATTAAAGGCAGTGTGCTCATCAAACCAGGTTTCCATACAAACTCCTTTAATTTAGCTGATGTGAAAGATAAATTGAAATGGAAGCCTAAATATTTTTCTTACATTATATTGTTTGTTCCACCCATGTTGGCTAGCAGACCTGCTGGTTTTAACTGTTTCAGAACATGTTCATGTGAGGATTCTACAAATGTCCTCTTAGCAAGAAGGGCCTTGAGGAAGCAGTCTGGTCTCCTGGCTGCCATTCCACATCACTATTTCTTTAAAGCCCACAGCGCCATCTAGTGAGGGATGGAACTGATTTAGTTCCCTCTTCCCACCCCCACCAGCCAAAGAGTGCAAGTCTGCATTACTACAGAAATGATTCACTTACATTCCTATTCTCAGTCATGTAGTGAAATTTGAACAGTCATTCTGAACAAACAAACAAAACGCTGTACATTTGGGGACTTTAGGCACAGTGTATGTGAAACATGAATGTTTTGAGCAGCAGATATATAGCCTATTTTCACAGAAGCTATTAAAGGACTTACCTCATGCTATTTATTTCACTTTATATGTCCCTCTTCTCATAAAAGAGCTTAATTAACGTGCCCCTTGGGCTTGAATCCTTATGAAATTACAAACAGTTCTCTTCTCCCTATAGGACTCTATGGAGGTGAAGCTACATTTTAACTAGCTCACCCCACTGAGCACTAAATAAATACATATGTAGTTTGACTCATGTCTGTCACTCCCTCAGATTTTAGCATTTATTCCTCCTAAAAGAATGTTATTGTGTGTGCGTGTGTGTGTGTGTGTGTGTGTGTGTGTGTGTGTGTGCGCGCGTGTGTGTGCATGCGCGTGTGTGTGTGCATGCGCGTGTGTGCGTGTGTGTGCATGCGCGTGTGTGTGCGTGTGTGTGCATGCGCGTGTGTGTGTGCGTGTGTGTGTGCCTAACGCAGGCCGCCGGTGGCAGCACTTCACACCAGGTCAGCTTCTCGTACTTCAATGGGTTTAACTCCCTCCTCAACAACATGGAGCTTGTTAGGAGGATCTACACGACCATCGCCGGCCATCGCAGAGATGTTGAAGTCACTAAAGGTTGGTGGAGTAAACAAGAGCAAAGCCACCGTTTCTCATAATGCCGCTCTGTGCATTCTCCCTATGCTGGCGGTCGCCCTGACCCTCAGATCGTTTGGAAGGACGAGGCCGTATTGACAGTCACCCGTATGTTCATGCAGCAGGAATGAATGCAGGACCAGGAATGTTTACACCGCTACTGGACGCACTCCACATGGACTGGCACAGTGTTTTGGAGACTAATTCCACTTCTCCTTCACACATCTGGTAATGGCAGAATAAGAATGTTAATAATGATCTCGGACTCTGTGGCCGCCTGCTGACCTGTGAGACAAATCCCCCACCCCCCCCTGGTCTGGGCCCGACGTGCGGCTCTCGCTCTAGGGCGTACACACTCTTTGCAGCGCACGCCCCGCCTGTGATGCTATCAGGCTATCAGGAGACCGGGGCGGGGGCTGAATGTACCGAGAGACGGCCGTCTGCCGGCTGGAACAGGGCGTGGTTGCTTCCACGTCCGCGTCTCCGTCTGAGGCCGGGCCGAGAGGGGCCACAACGTCCCGGTCACGTTCACACCTTCGAACGGCCGGACGTCGAATGGACATAAAGCGGAGAAACGAAACCCTGACTCAGACGTGCAGCGCAGGGAATTTGACCTACGTCAAACGAGTCCGCTGCACTTTTATGTCTTTTGCGGCTACTGCCCGGAATTGTAAGCAAGAAGTAAAAGTGTAGCCCCGGGCTCGTGACCTCGTGCTAGATGGTAACAGCCAATTAACATAAAAGATGAATGTGTGTGGGGAGTGGAAGTGGCACGTATTAGCGGATCGTGTGCGCGTGAGAGCTATGTTAAGAGTCAGGTGCCCATGCAATCTGTGACCACAGACCCTTCACACTCCACGGCGTGTTTAAAGGCCGCGGTAAGCTGAGCTCGGCCCCATTCAATAAGGCTCTGTGTAAGAACACATGCAGCCCTTTTCAGACCAGTCACTCTATACCAGTGCAGTGGGAATCCCACTGTAGAGCGGCGGTCTCGTCCCGCTCATTACCACTCCGCACTTAACCTTCACACTGCAGCGATACACAATACCCTCTGCTTCAAACACAGCTCCTCAACTTCATAATGCGGAGTAAATGAGCAGGGACGGACCCGGCGTCGTAGCCGCTGTGCTTTCCTAACCGAATTTGTGACTCACTCTCGTTTCCGTTTCTGTCCCTCAGAGGAGTTCATCATAGCTGCGCAGAGGTTTGGTCAGGTGACCCCCATGGAGGTGGACATCCTGTTCCAGTTGGCCGACCTGTCGGAGCCGCGCGGGTGAGTCATGGAGCTGGCCGGGTTGGGCTCACGCAGTCACGGGCCGAGCACGGTGCCCATTACTGCGGGCCTCTGACTCGGGCAGAAGGGCAGGTGCGCGTGAGCGGACCCCCCCCCCCCCCCTCCTCAGCAGGACACAAACTCACCCGCTTCACTCCACTGAAACTTCCTGGCAAGCAGTTTGTCGTTTGCAGACTTTAAGTATCCAGATCACCCTCCTTTTTTGGCTGGGTACCAGGATGACGCAGTATTACAGTATTACTGCAGTGGACATATGCAAATACCCAGGTCAAACTAATGCCCAATGCATGCATATATTACTCAGAGTTTAACATCTTGTTAATCCAGAATCTGCTCGCTCTTGGGGGGACTCCTACACAGGCGTTCGGTGTATATGGAGTTGCTGTAATCATCTGCTAGTGGCTTAACGTCCTGTTTTTGAATGCAAAGCCAGCAGCTGGGTGAGGGGCAGGATGGTGTGGCCCAGGAAAGGCCACCGGAGCCACACTGCCTGCTTCCCCAGGAGCCCCGCAGCATTCTGTGGGTGGTAATTGCTTTCTCCACAATATTATTTCTTCGCCATGTGATATGGTAATAGGGCCTACTACTCGCTGTAATTGGAGATGCTTGAGATAATTGCTCCACATAGACGTTATGCTTTGAAAGGAGAAGCGCAGGTATGGGAGAGACATGGAGGAATGTTGGGAAATCAGACCTTCTGTTTCAAAAGTGGCATGTCAGAAACATTGAAAAGTGAAAGCTTCCTGGGAGAGTCTGATGAGGAGTGAATCCCCCCCCCCTCTCCCCCCCCCCCCCCCCCCCCCCCCCCTCCGCTCAACAGGCGTGTTGGTTTAGTGGACATTGAGAAGATCTCCCCACTGGAGGAAGGAGTGCTGCCCTACAACCTGGCGGAGATCCAGAGACAGGTACCACGGCCCCCTTACACACACCAGTGCTTCATTAACCATGCTGTCTCGTGGGGATTCATCCACCCCGGTGTTGGACACAGCTTTAATCCTGCCACTGAGCCACTAATTGACTCCTGATATTTTTCCTTTTTTCTTTCTTTTATTCCCTCCTTTACAGCTTTGTCATAAAAAGGGTGGGTTTGTAAGATTTAATTATTCAGAGTGTTCACTCGGTCCTGATGTTTTTTCGCTATAACAACAACGATGCGTCTTGTGAGTGCTTTTAATTTAACTTGAAGCTACTGGGAAAAAAACCCCTTGATTTTTCTTTTTCTTTCCCAGCCACTGTTATGGCCGTAGCGATAAAAAAAAAGAAGAGAATCTGTGAAGCTGTCATCAGTGTGCCGAACACATGTATAAAAAGTTGTAAATGAAATGCAAACCCAGCAGTGGAGGAGAGTTATCACTCTCCGTGGGCAGCTGGAGGGAAAGGAAAACAGACAGAGGTTTGAGGACTCTGCGGGAAGAGAGGGAGACCGAAGCAGGAGAGATAGAGAGAGAGAGAGAGAGAGAGAGAGAGAGAGAGAGAGAGAGAGAGAGAGGGATGCTGGATTTGCGTTTTTGTCAGAAGCTGCACTTCCAGACGTGCTGAGGGCTGAGTTATTCTTCCATGGCAGGCCGTCCGAGGCAGAGGCCCCGAGCTGACGCCAGTCCCACCACAATGAGAAGCCCTGGGCTGTGGTCTGGGCCTGCGGGCTGCAAGCCAGCTCCCCCCCAACCCCCCATCACCCTACACCCCAAGGCCACCCCCCCCAGAAGAAAAGCCCAGGGTGCATGTCAGGGCTCCTCTGAGCCCCCAACAGGTGGTCCTGTTCCAGGGGAGGGGCAGAAATGCGGGGCAGGAGGGCAACTGGTATCTCTGGTGCGGAATGTTTCACAGAAAGGTTGGATGAGTCGAACTCTCTTCTTTCACTCTTTTTACCCTTTTCTGGACACTGGAAGCTTGCTTTACTAACACAGTACCTACCATGTACCTACCATACTTCGACAGAACTACAACGACATATAATCAAATACAGTGCAATCATAACGGATGTCTTCTCTTTGTAATGGGGAAACTGTCTGGGCACTGTCAACTTTCATAAAGTGCTTTTCTTTTAAGCATCCATACTTTTCTGCATATTAAGCATTACCAGGGACCTGAACTGAATAGTATGAATGGAAGATATTTTAGTTTAATGTCATTTTTAGGGTGTTCTGATCAGTGGAAGCTGTGATCACTTTAATCAGCAAGGCATGGGCTCTAACTGACCTAATACGTGCAATGGAAATTTTGTTGATATCCAGCATTGTTGGGATACTTTCACAGAGGAATGGCCTCTTAATGGGGAGTGGGGTTTGTAGAACTATTCGTGAAATGATTACTGGAAATATCATTAACAAAATGTTGATCCTGACTCACATTTTCTCCCTCTCTCTGTCTCTCTCTCTCTCTCTCTCTCTGTCTCTCTCTCTCTCTCTCTCTCTCTGTCTGTCTGTCTGTCTGTCTGTCTGTCTCTCCTCTGTCTCTCTCTAAGCAGCAGTCTGGTGGCGACCTGTCCCGCTCGGTTCTCCTACAGATCGCGGAGTCGGCCTACAGGTTCACGCTGGGCTCCGTGGCTGGGGGTGAGTCATGCATGGCTGTGCCCTGGCCTCCTTTACCTGCCCTGCCCCGTGCCCTCTTCCTCACCACACTGCAAGAGGGGGGAAGAATACACAACAAAGGCTGCCCTATTTCCTTCGCAGGGGCGACCTAACCCGCTTAAGGAGGAGACGAGGGTATGCATGGGAACCTCCTCTGTGGATTCTTTTGTACCTGTGAGCGATCAGAGGGGTGTGTGTCTGTCTGTGTGTGTGTGTGTGTGTGTGTGTGTGTGAGAGAGAGAGAGAGAGAGAGAGAGAGAGAGACAGAGTAGGTGGTGCTTGGCTCAGTGTTTGGCTCCAGACTGGCTCTCTCAGAGGAGACAGGTTAATAAGGAGGTAGTGTGCGGCTGGCTCACTCTTTAATTAAGCACGTCGGCCCTGCGTCCCCTTTGTGTCCAGTGCAGACCTGTCAGATAAGGGCTGACTGACGAGCCCACAATCTCCTCACACTTATTTCCTCACTTGTACTCACTCGAACGCACACTTCCCCACCGCCACCTCCGCACACATCCATGACACTCTACCATGTTCCGCGGATCTCCGTGTGAGCCCCGTGTTTTAACACCCCTGCCCTTGCGCGCATGTGTGTGTGTCTGCATGCGTGTGTGTATGTGTGTGTGTGTGTGTGTGTCCACCCCCAGCTGTGGGCGCCACGGCCGTATACCCCATCGACCTGGTGAAGACGCGTATGCAGAACCAGCGCTCGTCGGGCTCCTTCATCGGGGAGCTCATGTACAAGAACAGCTTCGACTGCTTCCGGAAGGTTCTGCGCTACGAGGGCTTCTTCGGCCTCTACAGAGGTCAGCACCCCCCAGGCAACGCCGTGTCCACGGTCTTTCAGAGGAGGCAGAGCTCCCACACCCAAAAACACAGAGGGGGGATTAATACAGTTAACTGTGAACTGTTTGGATATAGACAGGACTTCATAAATCTCTGAATGCTGCGAATATATTAAAAACATTACTATTTTACCACACTTCGTAATTAGTACAGTCTTAGTGCCGTCTTACTGCAGTCTTATGGTTACAGTGGTTGTTCCAGTCATATCCCTATTAGGCTTGAAGGATCTTGATGGGCATGAATGATTCCCACATAAAGTGGATTACAGATACTAAGACCTACTAGCTAATGTTAGACTGGATAAATGAAAGAGCTGAGATCTGTAAAACCATCAAAGAACTAGAATATGGCTACATTCACTCTACTTGGTTCATAGATACACATTAAACGATCCCAAAAAGGCCCATTTTTAAATTATTTGGCCATTAAAGTCTTACATAGAATCAGCACATGAGTAGTGTTAGCATATTAGTATAGATCATAAAATATGAGACATAAAATTTTGATAAAGAGACAAAAGTGTCCTTCATTTCCCACAGAGGAGGTGTGGTGAGGACACTCCCCATAATGCAAAGTGTGCGTCCAGCTAAGAAGTGTCCAGTGAGGACACAAGCCCCCCGTAATGCTTCCATGTGCAGAGTGAAGACCCAGGGACTTTGTGGACACTGGCTCTTCACTTTCTTTGAAAACTTAAGTAAACATGCATTACAAAGGAGCAGAGGACGCTTAAACGGTTGATTATATTGAAAGGAGCACACAGCCCTGGAGGAGACATGGAGTGGGTGAGGAGGGGACATGGAGTGGGTGAGGAGGGGACATGGAGTGGGTGAGGAGGGGACATGGGGGGTGTGAGGAGGGGACCTGGAGTGGGTGAGGAGGGGACATGGAGTGGGTGAGGAGGGGACATGGAGTGGGTGAGGAGGGGAAATGGAGGGGGTGAGGAGGGGAAATGGAGGGGGTGAGGAGGGGAAATGGAGTGGGTGAGGAGGGGACGAGGAGGGGGTGAGGAGGGGACATGGAGTGGGTGAGGAGGGGACATGGAGTGGGTGAGGAGGGGACGAGGAGTGGGTGAGGAGGGGACATGGAGTGGGTGAGGAGGGGACGAGGAGTGGGTGAGGAGGGGACATGGAGTGGGTGAGGAGGGGACATGGAGTGGGTGAGGAGGGGAAATGGAGGGGGTGAGGAGGGGAAATGGAGGGGGTGAGGAGGGGAAATGGAGTGGGTGAGGAGGGGACCTGGAGTGGGTGAGGAGGGGACATGGAGTGAGTGAGGAGGGGACATGGAGTGAGTGAGGAGGGGACATGGAGTGGGTGAGGAGGGGACCTGGAGTGGGTGAGGAGGGGACATGGAGTGAGTGAGGAGGGGACATGGAGTGGGTGAGGAGGGGACCTGGAGTGGGTGAGGAGGGGACATGGAGTGAGTGAGGAGGGGACATGGAGTGAGTGAGGAGGGGACATGGAGTGAGTGAGGAGGGGACATGGAGTGGGTGAGGAGGGGACATGGAGTGAGTGAGGAGGGGACATGGAGTGAGTGAGGAGGGGACATGGAGTGGGTGAGGAGGGGACATGGAGTGGGTGAGGAGGGGACATGGAGTGGGTGAGGAGGGGACATGGAGTGAGTGAGGAGGGGACATGGAGTGGGTGAGGAGGGGACATGGAGTGGGTGAGGAGGGGACATGGAGTGGGTGAGGAGGGGACATGGAGTGAGTGAGGAGGGGACATGGAGTGGGTGAGGAGGGGACCTGGAGTGGGTGAGGAGGGGACATGGAGTGAGTGAGGAGGGGACATGGAGTGGGTGAGGAGGGGACATGGAGTGAGTGAGGAGGGGACATGGAGTGGGTGAGGAGGGGACGAGGAGGGGGTGAGGAGGGGACATGGAGTGGGTGAGGAGGGGACATGGAGTGGGTGAGGAGGGGACATGGAGTGAGTGAGGAGGGGACATGGAGTGGGTGAGGAGGGGACCTGGAGTGGGTGAGGAGGGGACATGGAGTGGGTGAGGAGGGGACATGGAGTGGGTGAGGAGGGGACCTGGAGTGGGTGAGGAGGGGACATGGAGTGAGTGAGGAGGGGACATGGAGTGAGTGAGGAGGGGACATGGAGTGGGTGAGGAGGGGACGAGGAGTGGGTGAGGAGGGGACATGGAGTGGGTGAGGAGGGGACCTGGAGTGGGTGAGGAGGGGACATGGAGTGAGTGAGGAGGGGACATGGAGTGAGTGAGGAGGGGACATGGAGTGGGTGAGGAGGGGACATGGAGTGGGTGAGGAGGGGACATGGAGTGAGTGAGGAGGGGACATGGAGTGGGTGAGGAGGGGACCTGGAGTGAGTGAGGAGGGGACATGGAGTGGGTGAGGAGGGGACATGGAGTGGGTGAGGAGGGGACCTGGAGTGGGTGAGGAGGGGACATGGAGTGGGTGAGGAGGGGACATGGAGTGAGTGAGGAGGGGACATGGAGTGAGTGAGGAGGGGACATGGAGTGGGTGAGGAGGGGACATGGAGTGGGTGAGGAGGGGACGAGGAGGGGGTGAGGAGGGGACATGGAGTGAGTGAGGAGGGGACATGGAGTGGGTGAGGAGGGGACATGGAGTGGGTGAGGAGGGGACATGGAGTGGGTGAGGAGGGGACCTGGAGTGGGTGAGGAGGGGACATGGAGTGAGTGAGGAGGGGACATGGAGTGAGTGAGGAGGGGACATGGAGTGGGTGAGGAGGGGACATGGAGTGGGTGAGGAGGGGACGAGGAGGGGGTGAGGAGGGGACATGGAGTGGGTGAGGAGGGGACATGGAGTGGGTGAGGAGGGGACATGGAGTGAGTGAGGAGGGGACATGGAGTGAGTGAGGAGGGGACATGGAGTGGGTGAGGAGGGGACATGGAGTGGGTGAGGAGGGGACATGGAGGGGGTGAGGAGGGGACATGGAGGGGGTGAGGAGGGGACATGGAGTGAGTGAGGAGGGGACATGGAGTGGGTGAGGAGGGGACATGGAGTGGGTGAGGAGGGGACATGGAGGGGGTGAGGAGGGGACATGGAGTGGGTGAGGAGGGGACATGGAGTGGGTGAGGAGGGGACCTGGAGTGGGTGAGGAGGGGACATGAAGTGGGTGAGGAGGGGACATGGAGTGGGTGAGGAGGGGACATGGAGTGAGTGAGGAGGGGACATGGAGGGGGTGAGGAGGGGACATGGAGGGGGTGAGGAGGGGACATGGAGTGGGTGAGGAGGGGACATGGAGTGGCGCATGGCCTGGGGCTGCTGTGCCCCACACGACCCTCCCTCACCCACACTGCTAAAGCCCGTACTGTGTGTGAGGGCCCAGGTTGAGTAGTTCATCCTCGTAACTTTCAGTTCCTCCTGTTCTGTGCTCGTTCTGGCTTGGATTCTATGCATGGTAATTGAAGCACATGTAAACTTTGGCTAAGTTTGCTTTTAAGGGGAGGAAATGGATTTTTCCTTCATTCGCATTGCGCGGCTGTCATCCACCTATCTGAGCACACCACATCAGCAGTTCTGGCCTCCGTCAGGCCGGCGGGGGTATCTGGGTGCATGGGGTCGGCTGGCGGGGGTATCTGGGTACGTGGGGTCGGCTGGCGGGGGTATCTGGGTACATGGGGTCGGCTGGCGGGGGTATCTGGGTACGTGGGGTCGGCTGGCGGGGGTATCTGGGTACGTGGGGTCGGCTGGCGGGGGTATCTGGGTACGTGGGGTCGGCTGGCGGGGGTATCTGGGTACGTGGGGTCGGCTGGCGGGGGTATCTGGGTACGTGGGGTCGGCTGGCGGGGGTATCTGGGTACATGGGGTCGGCCGGCCCACGAGCCTTGCTGCACTTCTTTTTTAATCATCTTGTTTCCTGATTATAGGGCTGGTACCACAGCTTCTGGGCGTGGCCCCCGAGAAAGCCATAAAGCTTACAGTAAGTGCTCAAGACTCACCACATCAGCAAAGGCCTGTTCACCCGCTCACCACTCCACTCCCCAAAGACACGCGCCGGTGCCCGCCTCAACCCACACACACACACACACACACACACACACACACACACACACACACACACACACACACACACACACACGTAAAGACCGCTCTGTTTACAGGAAATTCTTTTTTTTTATTTTTAGACATTGTTACCTTAGTCAATTTAGTTGAACAAAAAACTGCAATTTTCTTCCATCAGATATGATGTTAACTAATTTGTTGGCAGTCATATTACTCTAGACTGAGGTGCTAAAGAGATTTTCTTTGATGACAAAGTAGATCTGGCATTGAGGCTCTGACTGGGCGGGTCGCTGGTTCTAGAGTAACGTCTGCTTTTGCCTTTGTCTTCCTTAGGTGAATGACTTTGTGAGAGGAAAAGCCATGGAGAGAGATGGCACTGTCCCGCTGCCCTTTGAAATCCTGGCTGGCGGATGTGTGAGTGAACCCTGTCCACTTTAATCCTGCCTCAGTTTGTACATTACAGCACGTGTAGAGTTCATGTTGTTCTCTTCCTCAGTCCCTTTAAGGAGCGCAGGACGCTTTAGCTGTGTAGTGTGCGTGAGAGTTCAGTGTCTGGGGGGGGGAGGGGGGGCGTGGGGGATGTGGTGGGGGGGGGGGGGGGGGTGATGTGGGGGATGTGGGGGGGGGGGGCGGTCTTCAGGCTTCATTCTTCACCTTTTGTTATGTGAGTGAAAAGGCACGTCAGTCCCATGAGTTCCTAAAGCGCGCGGTAAACCTCGCTTTGGTGTCCGCTCACCTCAAGATCACACGCGACAGCGCGGCCGCTTATCACGTTACAGCGGCCAAAGCCTCACGGGGTCAGTGACCCTTTGCATTATCAATGAGGCAGAGCAGGAGGGCTGCGGTGGAGACGCTCCTCCCGTGAGCTCTCGTGTCTCCTCCCGTGAACTCTCACGTCTCCTCCCGTGAGCTCTCACGTCTCCTCCCGTGAACTCTCACGTCTCCTCCCGTGAGCTCTCACGTCTCCTCCCGTGAACTCTCACATCTCCTCCCGTGAGCTCTCACGTGGGTCTCTGCACAGACCCCCAGCGCCTTCACCTGTGTTCCTTGTTTGTGGGCTTTTTTCATGTAAGACGTCCATTTGGACATCAGAGCCCATGTTCTTTTGAGCTTGGAGTAGCTGGGCCATTTTTGCCCTGTAGCTCTGTGTGTGTGTGTGTGTGTGTGTGTGTGTGTGTGTGTGTGTGTGTGTGTGTGTGTGTGTGTGTGTGTGTGTGTGTGTGTGTGTGTGTGTGTGTGTGTGTGTGTGTGTGTGTGTGTGTGTGTGTGTGTGTGTGTGAGTGAGTGACCTGACCTAGGCTCAGGTGTTGACTGAGAGAGGCAGACTGACGTGTTACCTGAGAGACCATGTTTGATCAGTGAGCTGTCGGACTACATCCGTCCGCTGCAAACCTGCACTCTCCTGCACTTCGTTGGCCGCTCACTCTCCAGTGCTGCGCGTGCAGGCTTGCGGTTAAACGCCACGGCCGCTCATGTAATTGTGCGGCCGGACTACACCATCAAGGGTGCTGCTGACCCGCTTTTCTCCACTTGGTGCGTCTGCTCTCCCTTGTGGAGAGTGTCTGACAGCTCCTTTCATCCGGGCGTAGCTCGGGCCTGCGCGGCTTGGCGCTCCGCCCGACTCTTCTCACGCCTCTATGCCTGCCACACTCCTGCCGCCCTGTTTATTTACACTGTAGTCGTGGCAATTCGGACCAAACTATTCAGCTTTCCCATTCCTCTCCTCTCCTCCTCTGCTCCCCTCTCCTCTCCTTCCCTCTCCTCTCTTCTTCTCCCCTCCCCTCTCCTCTCTTCTCCTCTCTTCTTCTCATCTCGTCCCCTCTCCTCCCCTCCTCTCCTCTCCTTCCCTCTCCTCTCTTCTCCTCTCCTCCCCTCCCCTCCTCTCCCTCCTCTCCTTCCCTCTCCTCTCTTCTCCTCCCCTCCTCTCCTCCCCTCTCCTCTCCTCCTCTCCTCTCTTCTGCTCTACTCCTCTCCTCTCCTCTCCTTCCCTCTCCTCTCTTCTCCTCTCCTCCCCTCCTCTCTTCTCCTCTCCTCCTCTCCTCTCTTCTCCTCTACTCCCCTCCCTCTCTTCCTCTCCTCCCCTCCTCTCCTCTCCTCCTCTCCTCTCTTCTCCTCCCCTCCCCTCCTCTTCCCTCCTCTCCTTCCCTCTCCTCTCTTCTCCTCTCCTCCCCTCCTCTCCTCTCCTTCCTTCTCCTCTCTTCTCCTCTCCTCCCCTCCTCTCTCCTCCTCTCCTCTCTTCTCCTCCCCTCCCCGCCTCTTCCCTCCTCTCCCCTCCCCTCCCCCTCCTCTCCTCCCCTCCCCTCTCCTCCCCTCCTCTCCTCTCCTCTCCTTCCTTCTCCTCTCTTCTCCTTTTCTCTCCTCTCACATTGCAGTCTCTGAATTAGACTCTTGACAGATGCCAAGACTTAATAATTATTTGGTAAGAACAGCACGCTTCGCTGACCGAGAAGTTGGCTGCTTGCTTATCTCATTTGCTAGCCCTCATTTGAGGGCCGGGTTACTCAAAATACTCGCACAGCCAATGTAAAGAGCAGCAGAGAGAGGCGATAAACATGGCAAGCATACACTGATGCTTTGTTCATTTTCAGTGTGAAGAGTAAAGCGATGTAATTTAGCCCACTTAATGTTTAAGCCTTTGTAATGCTTTGTTACTGTGTTGTGAAATAGTTTTTCTTTTTTACCACCCTGCTCCCCCGTGTCTGCGCAAACACGTCCGTGTAATAGGCGCTGGGGTGATCGGCCCGACACCCATGGACGTGTGAGTGAATGTTAATGGAGGGAAGCTAATGTTTATGCCTAGCGCTAAGCTATTGTTTGTCTGAGAGGAATGGTTCCGTGTATAACTGTGTGAGGTAGTGCTTACGCAGCACCCTCTGTGTGTGTGTGTGTGTGTGTGTTGGGTTCTGGGGATCTGCTCTGGGTAGCAGAGGGTGTCTCAGGTAAATGTCCACCACACCCAGCTGCCCTGCCTGCCTCTGGGCCTCATCCTGCCTTGTAATTATGGCTGAAGGGGTTGCCACTACCTCTGAAACTCTGCACCCTAACCTCATCCGTCACACTGACACGGAGCTCTGAATCTCCCTCACAGCTGGTTACGCTGTCGTCTCCCACTCACCGCTGCCTTCCGTTCTTTATCATTTGTTTTCTTGTGTTCTTTGTTTTTTTTTTTTTTTTGTAAAATCTTTACATTTAGAATTAGTACAATTAGACCGTATCCACGCTTGCCTCTTCAGTTTTAGCGTGCCATTTCTGCCAAAACAACTTTAAAGAGCTTGCTCTCTGGGCCCATGCCCTAATTAACTATAAAAGATCGTTTTCCACATAAATAGCGATTAGGTCTTCGCTGTGAGCTGGGAGAGGCCTACTCTGCCAGTCTGCTCACATTTGCCCTGGAAGGGAAGTGTGCTCATTCTGCTCACTTCTATTTAGAGAGCACCTTCAATGAGATGATTATGATCTTTGCCTTCGAATATGGTAATGCTCACTAAATGGGTGGTTTTTGTTTTTTTTTTTCTTTCTCATGGTCACTCACAAGATTGAGACTCATGTACCGTATTCCCGTAAGACAGAGCGGTGTGCACAATCCCCCATTCACATCGCCCAGGAACAGGGGAGAGAAGACCAGCAACAAACAAACAGTACAGGCCTTATTTTTCTGAAAAAAGGGAGGCAGAGAAAGAGAGAGAGGGAAGAGAAATCCATGGAAACAGATTTCCATCTAATTGCGCCTGTGCCTGCTTATCCTGCATGCAGCCTCGGTCGCCAGGAGCAACGGGGGTGGGGGGAGGGGCCACGTGGGCGGCGGCTGAGACGTGTCAGAGTGCGGCTGCGGTCGGCCTGGATACGGCCCTGTCAGAGCGGGGCGGTTTCCAGAGAGGACCTGCTCCAGCCCGCACGGTGGGGTTTGATGTGCCGCCCAAGCGTGGGTCTGGAGCTGTGTTCCCGGCCCCCGGGGGCCCCCTCGGGCCCGCTTCCTGTCTGACGTCTCTGGCATGCCACGGCTTTGAGAGCCACGGACACTTTTGCGTGGGAGCTAATGATGCATCTAGCTCAAAGCCTGCTGAAAGTGTCCTCCACGTCGACCTTCACGGCGTGGCGTGTCTCTTTGACAGGAGCCCGTGCCTGGAACACGGTTTGACCTCACGGCACAGCTGACTCCTCCCGTCTCTCCTACATGGGTCCTTATCCTATGATCTCTCAACTGTCACACAAACTTGTGTCATTGGAGACATTTTTAACGAACTGTATGTGTAACTGTTACTGTATTATTAAAACTAGTATGATGCTTTTTTGCTAAATGCAGTGGCAGGAAAAGGTAGTAGTGAGACACTCTGGGAAGGTAGAGGGTGGTATAACAGGATATAAGGTAAAAGTGATATAGGGTATTTTGGTCACAATTGTAGAAATTATATCACCAAATGTAGTCAAAAATATGTAGAGCCAAAATTGCATTCCTGTACAAATAGACCATTACCTGTGGTCCTTTGTTAAGTCACCAAATGGCGAGTGTGTGTGTGTGTGTGTGTGTGTGTGTGTGTGTGTGTGTGTGTGTGTGTGTGCGCGTGCGCGCATGCACTTTCTAGGCCGGAGGCTCCCAGGTGATCTTCACAAACCCGCTGGAGATTGTGAAGATCCGTCTGCAGGTGGCTGGGGAGATCACCACAGGGCCACGCGTCAGCGCCCTCGCTTCTTCGGGTTGTACAAGGTGCACTCACTCTCCCTCCCTCTGCCCTTCCGTCCAACTCTCCCCCTCGACAGCACACACACATAGCACCAACATGGACACAAACGCCACGTTGTTCAGTGTTACATTGAGCAGCTGCAGCATGACGGTGTGTTTAAGGTCCTGCACTGTTGGAACCTCAAGGAGAGAGAGATCATCCTGGATCTGTGTCTCTATAGGAGAGAGATCATCCTGAATCTGTGTCTCTACAGGAGAGAGAGATCATCCTGGATCTGTGTCTCTACAGGAGAGAGAGATCATCCTGGATCTGTGTCTCTACAGGAGAGAGAGATCATCCTGGATCTGTGTCTCTACAGGAGAGAGAGATCATCCTGGATCTGTGTCTCTACAAGAGAGAGAGAGATAATCCTGGATCTGTGTCTCTACAGGAGAGAGAGATCATCCTGGATCTGTGTCTCTACAGGAGAGAGAGATCATCCTGGATCTGTGTCTCTACAGGAGAGAGAGATCATCCTGGATCTCTGTCTCTATAGGAGAGAGATCATCCTGGATCTGTGTCTCTACTGGAATGAGAGATCATCCTGGATCTGTGTCTCTACAGGAGAGAGAGATCATCCTGGATCTGTGTCTCTACAGGAGAGAGAGATCATCCTGGATCTGTGTCTCTACAGGAGCAAGAGATCATCCTGGATCTGTGTCTCTACAGGAGCGAGAGATCATCCTGGATCTGTGTCTCTACAGGAGAGAGAGATCATCCTGGATCTCTGTCTCTATAGGAGAGAGATCATCCTGGATCTGTGTCTCTACTGGAATGAGAGATCATCCTGGATCTGTGTCTCTACAGGAGAGAGAGATCATCCTGGATCTGTGTCTCTACAGGAGAGAGAGATCATCCTGGATCTGTGTCTCTACAGGAGCAAGAGATCATCCTGGATCTGTGTCTCTACAGGAGCGAGAGATCATCCTGGATCTGTGTCTCTACAGGAGAGAGAGATCATCCTGGATCTGTGTCTCTACGAGAGAGAGATCATCCTGGATCTGTGTCTCTACAGGAGCGAGAGATCATCCTGGATCTGTGTCTCTACAGGAGAGAGAGATCATCCTGGATCTGTGTCTCTACAGGAGAGAGAGATCATCCTGGATCTGTGTCTCTACAGGAGCGAGAGATCATCCTGGATCTGTGTCTCTACAGGAGCGAGAGATCATCCTGGATCTGTGTCTCTACGAGAGAGAGATCATCCTGGATCTGTGTCTCTACAGGAGCGAGAGATCATCCTGGATCTGTGTCTCTACAGGAGCGAGAGATCATCCTGGATTTGTGTCTCTACAGGAGAGAGAGATCATCCTGGATCTGTGTCTCTACAGGAGCGAGAGATCATCCTGGATCTGTGTCTCTACTGGAATGAGAGATCATCTTGGATCTGTGTCTCTACAGGAGTGAGAGATCATCCTGGATCTGTGTCTCTACAGGAGTGAGAGATCATCCTGGATCTGTGTCTCTACAGGAGAGAGAGATCATCCTGGATCTGTGTCTCTACATGAGAGAGAGATCATCCTGGATCTGTGTCTCTACAGGAGAGAGAGATCATCCTGGATCTGTGTCTCTACAGGAGAGAGAGATCATCCTGGATCTGTGTCTCTACAGGAGAGAGAGATCATCCTGGATCTGTGTCTCTACATGAGAGAGAGATCATCCTGGATCTGTGTCTCTACTGGAGTGAGAGATCATCCTGGATCTGTGTCTCTACAGGAGAGAGAGATCATCCTGGATCTGTGTCTCTACATGAGAGAGAGATCATCCTGGATCTGTGTCTCTACAGGAGAGAGAGATCATCCTGGATCTGTGTCTCTACAGGAGAGAGAGATCATCCTGGATCTGTGTCTCTACATGAGAGAGAGATCATCCTGGATCTGTGTCTCTACATGAGAGAGAGAGATCATCCTCAGCTCTCTAGTGTACTTCACCCATAAAGTTTTTTTGGGCAGTCTGTTAACATGGCCCAAGACACACAGACAGATGCATATACACACACACACACACACACACGCACACACACACACACACACACACACACACACACACACACACACACACACACACACACACACACACACACACACACACACACTCACCCCCGTGAGCTGCTGTGTGTGGTTGGCTCCAAGCAGAAGCGGCCTTAGTCCTGAGTGATGGATCTACTAACCCCCACCCCCACCTCACCCCACCCCCCGGAGTGCGGCTGCAGGGCAGCGGCTGTTTGCGTGAGCGTGCCTGTGGCTCACTTTGGCCCAGCCCAGAGAGGACCGGCCTGCTCATTCCTGCGGCTTGGACAGCAGGCAGCTGTGGAGAGGGTGTGTTTTGTTGTAAACAACACAGTGGGACGGCCATGGTGGGATCTGGCCATATCTCATTCAGCACTTCTCCCTTGACATTTTAAAGTTGGTGGAGATGAGTGAGTGAGGACCATCTGCCTCTCTCCACTCCTGATGTAGGCTGCGCTAATTATAGAAAAACGCAGACTGCAGGACTACGACACGAGGACTGTTCACATTTACATTTGTACCTGGCTGTTGTAGTGGAGGTTTTCCACTGTATAAGGACATTCGTGTTTGTTGCTTTTAGGAATCCCATTTGTTTTGCCAGTTGTTTTTATTTTTGTTTGTTTGTCAGGATTATCCAAGTTGTTATCTTGACTCGTCCAAGAAATAGTGTAAATAGTGCCCCAGATATGGCAAAATGATTTCATACAGTACAGGAAATAATACATCAATACACCTGTACATCAATACACCTGTTTCCTGAAGACTTCTGTGCAGGTTGTGTGTGTGTGTGTGTGTGTGTGTGTGTGTGTGTGTGTGTGTGTGTGTGTGTGTGTGTGTGAGTGAGAGAGATGCAGGTATAGGTGTGTTGCACTAGTCAGGTAGTCTCCAGGGCTCACCTGTCAGCCTGTCGTGGGAAAGAAGCTTTTTATTTCAGAGCACTCGGGTGAGAGAGGGCCATACAACAGTCTGTGTGTGTATCTATGTCTCTGTATGCGTGTGTGTGTCTGTGTGTGTGTGTAAGAATGTCGGATCCGGCCCCTGTGCTCTGTCCACATCTCTGCTGAGCTGTGTGGACAATGTGCATTGAGTGGCGGGGACGCGCTGCAGCCTGTGTGTCCCAGACGGCCTGGCTCCTCGGGGCTGGGCCCAGGCACAGTGCTGCCTTTGTCAGGGTAATTACCCCGCCTCTCTGCTGCCGCCACCACTCCCTGCAGCTCCAGCGGACCAGCTCCCTCTGAGCCTTGTGCTCAAACACACGCATGCACCCAGATCCACTACACACACACACACACACACACACACACACACACACACAACTCCCCAGCTGTGAGGCTGCCATGGTGTTGTCGAGTTAGCACGCGTGGAGTGGGCCACTCGATCCAGATGTTGCTGGCCGTGGCACAGGCTGGGGAGAGGCAGACCCGCCGGAGAGGCAGACCCGCCGGAGGGAGAGGCAGACCCGCCGGAGGGAGAGGCAGACCCGCCGGAGGGAGAGGCAGACCCGCCGGAGAGACAGACCCGCCGGTGGGAGAGACAGACCCGCCGGTGGGAGAGGCAGACCCGCCGGAGAGACAGACCCGCCGGAGAGGCAGACCCAGAGCCCCCGCCACTGCTCTTCAGTGGGCACGCTGCCACGGAGCTGCCAGACACTGGCTCGTACTCAGAGATGGCTACGCTATCTGCGCGGCCTGTGTAGCAGGGCAAATTACGCTGGTAGTTAGATTAAGCCTGTCTAAAGAGGAGGACTAGAGCTACAGCCCTGGCTGGACCACAGAGACTCTGCTGCTCTGCTCCTGGACACCCCCAGGCCAGTGAAGACCCTCCACCCTGCTGAAGATACACCTCAACACTGGAGCACTGATGCTCCACACTGGCTCTCACCTTTTTCATTCGCTCACCTTCCCTCTAACATTCTAAGGAAGACGCGGGAGGATCTAAAGTCTCAAATTTCCGAAATGTCCTAAATTGCTTATTTAAAGTGTCAGGCAATACACTGAGGGTTTTAAAACAGACAGAAAGTCTGACACATGAACACCCAAAGGAGCACACACAACGCAAACACACATCCACACACACACACACCATCATTCCCAAGGTCTGACATTAATACGCCATAAACCAAAATCCCAGAATACCTCACAAAACTACAATACTCATGTGGTTACTGGAGGGAAAAGGCCATTCATCAGAAAACATTACACTGCTGCCTAGAGTGAGGAGCTTTAACGTCCTGTATTAAACGACATGGAAAACAGTAAAAAAGTGGGTGTAATTCTGCAAGTTTACAAGTGTCTCTCTGTGCCCCCCCAGGGTGCCAAGGCCTGCTTCCTGAGAGACATCCCCTTCTCAGCCATCTACTTCCCCTGCTACGCGCACCTCAAGGCGGCCCTGTCTGACGATGAGGGCCGGGTGGGGCCTGGCAGGCTGTTGCTAGCCGGGGCGGGTGGCGGGTAAGTGTCCGCTCGCTCTCCCCCGCCAGCACCTCCCCCTATCGTCTCCCCCTAGCATCTCCTGCTAGCGCCTCCCCCTAGCATCTCCCGCTAGCGCCTCCCCCTAGCGCCTCCTGCTAGCGCCTGCCACTGCTGGCTCCGCTGTGGTTGGCCCTAATTAGAGTGCTCGGTGATTTAGGCTGCGTTTTTTGAAGTGCAACACGCCTGCCAAGGGTCGGATAGTTTCCACTGTTAATATATAGGAACTGGCAGCCGGCTTCCAGCTTGTGAGTGTTAAAAAAAAAAAAAAAAAAAAAGTTGAAAAAAACCTTCAGGTCCACAAGCAGCAACACTGCAAAAGCAATAAACAGATCTCACAATGCTGGCGTGGCCCAGGCCAAACTTCCAAGATCTCTCTTTTTCTCATCGTGTATAAAATATGATCCTAGATCTGGTGGTGTTTTTTAAATATTTTATTTTCGCGGTTCGTCTTTAAGAAAACATCGTTTTAAAGGCGACCATGTCCGCCAAGCCAACGTGGTTTGGAGCAGCAGTAAAGGAGAATTAATATTTATTTCTAATCCCTTTTCGCCTGATGGATGTGTCCGTTTCACTGCTCTCTGTGTTGGCCCAGAAGGCACCGCGTGGAAAAGCCATGTATGGTCAGAGCGAGGCCGCCATTCCTGCCTGCCACCAGCGTTTTATTTCTGTCCGTGCCGCCGGCTAGCTGGAGCACTCCTGGTGATTGGCTCTGGCGGCTGTCACTCATCATCATTCAGCATGTATCAGTAGCTAGAGCTCCCAGGTAATTAGTGACTTACAGTCGGTTTAGGAAATTGAATTATATGCTCGGTTTGCCCGTCATTATTTGGGCAGTGGATTTCTGGATCCTGGCGAGATGGAGAGCTTGTCCGGGTCCTGCAGGCAGATCCCAGTTCAGCCCAGTGACACTCGCCCGCGTGGCCCCTGAGGGCTAAATGAACCATAAGTCGGAGCTGGTGGAAGCGAGTGTCCGTAACACCCCCCACCCCCCCACGGGGGAATGAGCGGCCGCTGTGCAGGTGGCCTCTCCAGGTCAGCCCTTCAGGAGAGATGGTTTGCCCAATCAGAGCGGAATGGCTGCCTGGTGTAGTAAAGAAAGACGGCGCTGAATGTGGGCGAGCGTGGGCCTGGTAATGACGCTGCTTGTTCAAGCGGCCATTGGTGATTGAGACCATTCAGAGCTGAAGTGGAGCAGTGGGGCACAGGCACGGGGCCTGCACGCCGGCCAGGTTTGTGGCACTCCCATTACTGGCTATTGTGTGGCCCCTCTAGCAGGACAGGACAAGGGTCAATCAGTGGCCCCGGCTCTAGCCCTCAATCAGGGCTTGAATATAAAAATGAAGCCCTTCTTTCTGTTGTGTTTTCTCTGCAATATTTCTTGTCAGGCGTATAGCTTGCTATTACTATACAATGGTAAAGATGAGAAGGAGAGAAAGGATGTTTGATCGTGGCGGAGAATCTGATTTTTCCGGCTTCCTTGTTGGTCACGGGTTTAAACGTGGCTTTTCTTTCTGATTAATATATAAATAAATTGAAAAACTTGACCTTCATAACCATATTTAATAGCTCTGGTAAAAGAGGGATCGTTCTGTGTTTATAGGCATGCCTGCAGCATCTCTGGTGACCCCTGCTGATGTTATCAAGACCAGGTTACAAGTGGCAGCCCGCGCAGGCCAGACCACATACAGTGGACTGATGGACTGTTTCTGGAAGATTCTACAGGAAGAGGGACCTCGCGCCTTCTGGAAGGGAGCTGGAGGTACCGGCCGCCTGATTCCCGACAGCCACGGAGAGAATGCGCTACGGTTCACAGCAGCTTCATAACAGGCCCTTCTCTTTTTTCCTTTCCAACTTAATTGTGTGATCGAGCTTTATCAGCGCGATGCTCGACCCCTTTCAGAGATCCGTTAGGGGTTTTGAGGGTGCTCTGAATAACGCCGGGCTAAGAGACGGCCAGTCTGATTGAGGTGTGCAGTGAGTGACCTCTTGTTGATCCTTTAATTAAAGGTAATAGATTTCTTTCTTTCTCTCCCTCTCTCTCCCCTCCAGCCCGAGTGTTCCGCTCCTCGCCTCAGTTCGGCGTTACGCTGGTGACCTACGAGCTGCTGCAAAGATGGTTCTACATCGACTTCGGCGGCCAGTAGGAGTCTCTCCCCTTTTCTCTCGCCCGTCCCTTCTGTCTCACCTGAACGCCGGGCTTTATGATAGCCTCTTAATGGGCGGCTTTTCAGACGCCGCGGCCTTTTAATCGGGGGGAGGAGGAGGGCCGCAAACAGGCCAAAAGGAATAGGACACGCGTTATGGCTGCACGGAGCACTGAAATGTCAGGAAAGCTCAGACTGATTGATGGCTCTTCAGAAAAGGCCGTCCTCGTATGAAAGACCTTCATTTTCACAGGCACTTCATTATGGCGTATAATGCTGGAAGAGGCTCGTGCCTGGAAGAGCATGTTTCCTTTTTAAAGCCTTTAACTGAAAGCTCGCTGTGGTGGCCATTTGTCTCTCATGGACTGTCGCTGTGGGATTTTAGTGGTGGTTGGCAGTGTCTTTATAGGGGCTCTAGGTGACATTTCTAGAAATGGGCCTTTGAGGCTACATGACTCAAGAGCGTCTCGGGCAGGGAGAGTGTAGGCTCGGCCTGTGTTGGGGATTAAGCTCTTGGCAAAATAGCTCTTATTTTCCCATGGAATATTGCTCAGCTGTGGGATCTCAAACTGCTGAAGTGTGCAAAAGAATCACACACTGTAAAGGGGCTTATTTATAGACTAATCTATACATTTTCATTGGTTTTCCCATTGGTGTAGCTATAGACTCCTGTTGCTCTATATACACCACTTGTTTGTATTTGCATGTCTTGCTGATTTCCATGTGTGAAGGCCTATACATATATACATAAATACCCCATACATACATACATACATACATACATACCCCACGTATGAACGTACTGGAGAAATTTCAGAGGAACTATGGTCTGTTCATTCTTGTTTGGGTTTCACTGCTTGAAGTGAAAATATTACCCTTTAGTGATTTTAATATTCAATTAGCCCGCCTGTGCTTCACGATGATAAACAGTACAACTTAAAATGTCTTCTCCTCCTCTACCTCCTTCCCCCTCCCCCTCCTCTTCTGTTTCTCCTTCTCGTCTCGCCACAGCAAGCCGTCTGGCTCGGAGCCGCCTCCTAAGTCTCGCATCAGCCTGCCGGCGCCCAACCCCGACCACATTGGTGGCTACAGGTTGGCCGTGGCCACATTTGTCGGCATTGAGAATAAATTTGGACTGCATCTCCCCAGATTTCAGGTTCCTGCCACACCCACTTCAGACCACCCTTGAGGCTAATCGGGCCACCTTTGGGTGGCGGGTACTGCACATTAGGTCGTATGGAAACACGCTTACACTCAAAGGCTTTCTCTTCCGCCTCATTTCTGTACTTATTTTACCAGTGCAATATAAAGAACGGCTTTATATTTATTTATACGTGTAAATCGTGAAGTGGTTTTTGCCTTTTAGGATTTCAGTTGTACAGCATATTTTTCTATTATTGTCAGTAAGCTAGTGTGGCAGACAGAATGTAACTGCAAAACGTTTTACTTGACCAGTCGAATTTTTCCTTTATTATGTAAAGACTGGACAACTGTCTATTGGCCGATTGACAGATAAGGGAGATTATCAAGAAAATGTAATTACTCAAGTTCTGAAATAACAAGTAATGTTGGGATGCAGCTGTAAGATAAAGATGTATTTTTTAATGTTACTGATCCCTCACTTTTCTCTCCCGACACTTCTGAGCACTTAGTGGAATAAGCACTTTTGACATGAAGTTCAAAGCAGCACTGCAGCCGCTGTGATCTGTAATCTTCAACCGCTGAGGAAAGGGGTTACGTTTGAACGTCGTGGACTTTTCCCGAACACAGGTTCTGTGCAGACTCAAATTGCACTCCTAGCGGGGTTTCTCCACTGAGAATGGTGCTGGGTTGGGACCAGGCTTGATCTGTGTGCCGAACGTCACCCTGCAGTCTTCATGTTTGTGAGGCACAGTACAGAGATTGTGATGGGATTACTCTACATCTTCAATCTCACTTGTCTCTAATGTGTTGGCATTACATGTTTGGTATAAACATTTCCAGATTAGTCATTAATCATTAGACATTAACTCTCGTTTGGTTTCCTTTGTACAGTGTAGTAGATTGTACATATAGTGTGTAATGATTGTACTGCTTTACTGTAAGTATGGCAGCAGTGTGTGTAATGCTAATGCAAACAACATGTTAATTAAAAGGAGATGGGAATAGCTTGTCTTATGCTGGGAGAATGTCTTTTTATTACTCGCACGAAAGCATGAAATGATCGGGCATGTATGCTTTAGCAACAGATTCGTCCATGAGACCATGAGATCTGTGTATGGATATAATGCAAAATTTAGCACAAAACACTCAATAACAAAACATCTCACATACAAGACTGAGCATTTTAGCAACTGCTAAAAGACTATTTCGAGGATCATATAATGTCTAAGACTGGCTCCATTACTGTACTTCATGCAGGAGTTAAATATAAAAATATATTCACACACGGCACAAGCACAGTAAATCTTAGACCCTCTTCTTGCTGGCCTTCACTAAGACCTTTAGCAGCATAATAACATTTTTACTTCACAGCAGTCATCAGTTGCTCATATGAGGCGTTTACCTCTCTGTGGGTCAGGTGTGACCTAAGACCTAGAAATAAAAGAGTTTAAAGCAATGGCTTGATTGCTCACGTCAATTAAAACTACTGAACAGAAATTACAGACTTCAGCACAGCAGAATCTGAAAGCAAGGCCCCTCTGCCGACCCCAATCTGCATACTCTGTAGTGATGACTATAATGATGGAAACGGAGGTGACCAATGGTATGCTGTTGCCTGCGTCGACCAGCGTGTGGGGAAACGCTTCGGGCTGTGGGTGTGGGGACAGTGTTGGTCTCGAAGGCGCTTGGAGAACGAGTCTCTATGACGCCAGCTCCACGGGGCCCTCCTCCTCCGCGTCGGCCCGGTTGGCACGGATCTCCACCAGCGTGCGGGCGAAGCGCGCCCAGTCCTCGCCGTGCGCTGCCGCCAACTGTGGGCCACAGGGGGGGGGAGAGAGCTTCAGTCCACGCACCCGCACCGGTCCTCTCCGCCAAAACCACGCGCCCGAGACCTACATGACTCATCAGGACAACTTATAATGTTACAGCGGAGGGGAGGGCAGCCCGTCTGTGCACTGTGACAGTGGAAAAGAATGGTAATCACTGTTTGGCCTTTGGATGCTTAACATTTATGCAGAGAGGAGATGGGCAGTATAGGGGGGGAGGGATGGGTGGGGGGGGGGGGGGGGGGTGCTGTCACGTTCCGCTCAGAGTCAGATGAGGAGAGACGACCGACTGCCACCAGGGCCGCGCAGGAGAGACGCGCAGGCTGTAATTAAGCAGGAGTAGAGAAGTGGGAGGAGATGACAGCCACGTCTAAACCAAATGCCGAATCAAGCCCTTTTACCGCCCTGCTGGAGGCCTTCACAGAAAATCATTAGGACATGACCCCTGCGAGCTCCTCTGAAAAACACCCTCATACTCCAGCTATGCACATTAGATGCTCATAAAACCAACATGCAGCAACTGGGTTTTAAATATTCCAGTGTATGTAAAAAAAAAATGAGTGAAAACATTTCAACTGTTAAGAACGTATTTCTGCATAACTTGGGCTGTAGATCAGTAAAGCGATATTTAAGCTACAGAGTATGTAACATGACTCAGAGCCAGTGCATGTTTCCGAGACCTCAAGCAAACATTTAAAAATGGCACAAAGGGACCTCCGTGGTTGGTAGCAATGATACTGTGAGAGTGCACGAGTGCCCCCTGCCATCCTCTTCCCTGAGGACATAGGCCATGTCGTGGGCTGTTTTTTTCCCGCCTTTATGGCCAGCTTATGGTAAATAAGTCCCCACTCTGTTCCAGCATGAAAGCCTTCAGCTTCACTCACGGTATTGATGACCCACCATTATCATCAAGCCAGAGCGACCACACGCCCAACCAGCGAACTCTCCAATTACCACACTGCGCTAGGCTAAAATTAGCCCTGCCCCACACACAAGGCATAAACCAAATTCCAAAAAAAAAAAAAAGAAACAACCCCCATGGCAAACATGGGAGTCATGGAAGCTTGCTGCTCTGTGGCCGTGGTTAGGTCATGCAGAGGCTGTTTTTCAAATAAGGAGGGATGAAGAAAAGCACTGAAACCCAAAGAAGGGCGACGGGGCTGCGGGGCTGGTAAACACAGCGGGTGTTTAGTGTGACGGGGAACAGAGGGGCATTAATGCCCTGCCAGGAGTTCTGCTGCCCTTCACTGCCCCACAGTCCCAGCAGAACCTGAAGACTGAAAGCTGATGGTTTTGCTCAAACTCCTCTATGGCAAGAGCTGGTAGACCACGAACACAATTCTGTAAGCTGAACGGCGGACATCTAAACATCAAGGTGCCTAAAAATGAATTATGAAGAGTTATACTTTTCTCTTGGGAAGGAATTAGTTACTATTTATAGATTTTGTTGGATTGTGTCTAAATAATGAAATGTGTTTTTGGTTGTGTTACTGTACTGGCTGATGAGGTATTAAAGCAGTTGCAGCTTACCTCTCCAACATCGTAGATCCAGAGACGCCCTTCGGAGTCTCCCACGGCCACCTCCTTGCCTCCCGAAGCCCAGCGGACGCGGTTCAGAGCGGGGGCTCCCTCCACGGTCACACTGGCTGTGGGCACCTGGGACAGAACAGAGACTTCAGACATCTGCTGCCTTTACAAATCTCACATCTCTGCAGTGTTTGTGCTGGAAAAGCCAGTTTAAAGAGATGCCTTTCATTTTTCCAATGACAATTCACATATTGTACAAATATGTAGGTCATGGTAGAAGCTGCGTGGAGTCCATGAGAGGAGATAGAAAGCTGATAATGGCAGTGTGTGAGGAAACTGTCACCGTCCACCGTGCCACAAGAAAACACAGCTAACACTTGAATCAGCGCATATACATCAGAACGGAGCAACACGCTTTAAAACAACACGTCCAGCTGTAATCAGCAAAATAGGGACACAAAGGAGAGACAGAAAGATTAAGGCACACAACACAATCTAGCCCAGTGTGTGTGTGTGTGTGTGAGCGCGAGAGATACTGCAGTCTATTACTTGTGACAGCTGGGACAAGCCCGACGCATGTCGTCAGGGAGTGTGTGCGCGTCGGCAGTGTGCGTGCGCTAATACAAAAGCGTCCAGGCTTTGAGAGGAGCTAACCACAGACTGAGTGCTATTAGCGAGCAGCTTCCTCCCAGAGTCAACGGCAAGGTTAAGCTGGCTGCTGGCTTCTCCCCGCCTAAATTGGAACCAGCCATTTCCACAGACTGCTAATGGTGTTATGGGTGAATTTCTTGAAGTTGATGATGAAGAACTGTTGGTGGTTAGGTAGCTCGCACTGTGTGTGTGTGTGTGTGTGTGTGTGTGTGTGTGTGTGTGTGTGTGTGTGTGTGTGTGTGTGTGTGTGTGTGTGTGTGTGTGTGTGTTTCCGACACATCAGTTTTGGTTTTGGATGAGTCAAGGAAACTGTAAAAATGCTGGTCTACCTTTATCACAAATATGTCTAATGATATTATTGTGGCTGATATGAGGTTGACGATACATAACAGAGTATTTTCTGTGGATTATATGCTGCTTAATATGACAATGCTTATGCTATGCTTATGATATGCTTCATTTTGGCTCATATATTGTTTATAAATGTGAAACAGCAGAACTCCCCTGAGTGTTTCACGTTCCTGACCTGGACCACTAATCCAGCAGCTTAGCGTTTCCCTGCTAATACACACCTGATTCTACACACTGAGTTATCGTGGAGGCCATCACGGGTGCGGCCGTGTGTGGTGGAGCAGGACCAACCCAGCGTGGGCCAGTCATGGGCACTGTCTCGTGTGACAGCACTGATGGTCTCAGTGGCTGAGTGGCTTTTAGACATTTAGTGCAGTTGTTGGAGGTCCTGAGGCATCATGACCCCAGAGGACCAGATTAAACCACAGAGCCGGGCTGCCGCCCATGGGAACTTAATGACTCTGGAGCACTGGGGAGAGAGGAATCCACAGACACATCGGAGTGATTATACTGTAGACCCTGTGTGTGTGTGTGTGTGTGTGTGTGTGTGTGTGTTGTAAGAGCGCTAGGGGAGAGTTTAGTGGGAGCTGTCAGAGGGCTGATTTAAGGGCAGCCTGTGGGTAGACACCCACACAGAGTGAAGCCTGTTGTTGTTTTGATGCAGCTCTGGCCTAGTAAGACTGTGTGCGTGCGTGCTTGTGTGTGTGCGCGTGCGTGCTTGTGTGTGTGTTTAGGGGGTGTTAGTGTGGCCTAGAGCTTGGCCTGGGAGAGCCTGAAGCCAAGGTGGGCGTGTGCAGCAGGTGTCTGTGTGTGTGTGTGTGTGAGAATTACCTCAGTGTCATTGTTCAGGTTCCACAAATCCAGACGGCCCATCCCGTCCACTGCAGCAAACAGTGCAGGGTGCACCGGAGACCACATGACATCGTACACGTAGTCAGCGTTGTCCTCAAAGGAGTACAGCGGCTTGTTGTGCTGGGGGGACACAGAGCAGAGAGGACAGAGAGAGAGAGAGAGAGAGAGAGAGAGAGAGAGAGAGAGAGAGAGAGAGAGAGAGAGAGACTGAATGGGAGGCAAGGAGGCAAAACAGGAGGAGGTTTCACAGGAGAGAGAGAGAGAGAGAGAGAGGGAGACGGAGAGAAAGACGGAGGGAGAAAGAGAGCGAGGGAAGGGTAGAGCAGACAGAGTGGCGCTGCAGCAGCCTTGGGGCCTGTCTGGGAACAAGCTAATTAAAACCTCTGCACACTCACACAGTGTCATAAAAAACACGAGATGAAAGTCTCTCCAAGGTGTACTGTAACCTTAGCGTAACAGCTGTCTGGAGTATGGACGAAAAGAGAACAGAAGGAAAACAGAATAAGAAAAAGGAGGGAGGGAGAGAGAGAGAGAGAGAGGGGGCGGGGATGAGAATTCCTGAGGATGACTGTGCATTCCGGACAGGTACGGAGGAGACAGCAAGGTGGGAGGAATGTAGCCAGTGTGTCTAGCAGCACTCACACCACAACACACTAATGAACAACTGCAGAGAGAGAGAGAGAGAGAGAGAGAGAGAGGAGCGCCCATGCACTCGTAGGCATCCGCCCTGCACGAGTGTGGCACACCACAGTCAGCGTGTGAGGTAAACTGCACCTCATACACAAGGCACGCTAGCAGTGTTGATCTGTCCCACAGACAGGTCATGTGAGGGAGGCCTGGTCCCCACATGTCCAGGGCAGTCATGGCCTGGTGGTTAGGGAACTGGTCCGGAGGGTCGTGGGTTCAATCCCCAGACCTGAGGCCATGACTGAGGTGCCCCTGAGCAAGGCCCTTAACCCTCAATTGCACACCTTTTGATAAATGCAAATGCAAAAATTTGATAAAAATGTAAGTCGCTCGTTTGGCGTTTGCCAAATGCCATAAATGTAAATGTAAATGTGCTCTGTGGGGTCCTAAACCACACACACTCCATATCAGCATAACCAGCAGCAGGTCACACACTGCACAGGTGACGTATACCTGCTGGACACCATCCACACTGTTCATACCTGCTGGACAATGCTGTGTGCCACAACCAACACAAGCTAAGCACTCTCACCAGGCTGGAGCAGTCGGCTACAGCAGATCTAATCCATGACACCACAGGCAAATCCTGCAGACGCCAGTCCTCAAACAGCCTCACCTCCTCAGAAGTCTCCTAGCTGAGCACTGTACATATATACATATACCCATATCTTAAAGGCCTGGATCACAGTTAAACACAGTATACAGTGTAAATCTAAGGCTTTTTAGAGGGGGGACTTTTCATAATTAACGGATATAATTACAAGGTTTGTGGAAAGCGAGTCTGCATCTGAGACGCCATTGCCCAACTCATGAGCTCGTCCTGGGCTGGTTCTTCCCACCTGCCTGCCCTCCTCCTGTAACATCCCCTCTCCGCTCTTCTGACGTCTCCCACTCCCCACATGCTGGGCGTCGGTGCTCACACGGGCCCTGTGCGGGCCGCTCCTGCCGACAGGCGCCAGGACTCCCCGGCGGGCTGCCCCAGCCCGGGCCACTTCATGGGCCGAACGCTCGTTAGCGCCGGCTGTACCTCAGCCGCAGTGGGACATCGGATCAAATCAGGCCACCGCTAACTTCTCCCAACCTCCTCCAAACCTTCTTCAGCCTCCTTGAGCTGGAGAATAGAGGCCTGCTGAGTAGCACAAGCCCCGGGCCCCTCCCGCTCTTTATAGGCCATGGACAAAATGCACTAACACCAAAGAGGAGAGAACTTCAGTTCTGATTATTCAACAACCAGACATGGGGGGACGTATCCCATAATGCCCATTATGTGGGGATAATGCTTCTGAATAATGGAAGAACCTGGCAGGATGTGACCCAGTTCCCTCACTATGCCTGGTCATCAGTCTGCCTGCATACACCTTTGAACCTAATTGAGGCCTCACCATCTGCACATCAGAACACAAACGTGTGCGGTTGGGTGTGCTACCACAGGTCTCTGGAGAAACCCTGAGCAGACACATGCAGTGGGTCCCAGCAATCCCAGGCAAGGTGTGCCCAGAGCACCCCGGGCAGGAGACGGGCCAGCATTCTTGCGGCTTTCCTCAAAGGAGAATGAAATTCCTCATCTGTGCCTGGAAAAACAAAGTCCACGCATCCAAAACATCCCTGGAATGGTTTCATATTAAAAACACCAAAATGGACAATGTACAGTATACTATTTTGATTTTGAATATTTTGGCTTTTAAGTATTATAATGCAATGTGCCTACACATTTGTAAGAGACAACACAAAAAAATATAAAATCCACAGCTGATCTACTTCTGGAGTACTGAGTTTGTCAGATTCAGTAGTCTCTGATTCCACTTCTAGACCAGTTTCAGTATACAGCTGCCTTTGTGTGCTTTGTTTGTTGTTTGTTGTTTACTTTGTTTGTCATTTGCTTCTCCATCGTGTCCCCTTCTACTTTTGTCTTCACCATTTAATCGATATAAATCAATATAATTCCTTCAAGCTCTCTCAGTTTTCCATTTCACTGCATCTCCCATTCTTCATATTTTCTCCCCTTTCCCTCCGTCTCTCTCCATCCTCCCTGTGGTAAGTGTGGTTGAAGCCCATGTCTCCAGACACGCAGGGCAGCATCTGAGAGCAGAGTCGCGTCAACACTCTTTCACCCCCCCCTCCCCACCACCTCTTTCTTTCTCTCCCCTCTCTGCCTCTCCTCCTCCTTCCTCTCCCCTTCTCTCTCTCTCTCTTTCTGCTGTGGTTTCAACCTCAGTCGAGAGGTTCTGTGCTCCTTCCGTCCTCTGCTGGAGGGGCGAGTTTGAGGCTACCGGCACCTCTCCAGCCCCCCCCCCCACAAGCTTCCAGACCAAGACTGCAGCACGCCAGCACGCTGCTCCCCGTCTGTCCCACACACACACGCGTCTGTCCCACACACTCTCCTCACTCCCAGCACTACTATAGTCGACACACAGTATGCTAACATGGTAAACATGCAGTGGGCCTTCACGTCACACAGAGCACAGCCGTGTAGACATTACGTGACGATTAGCTTAAGCTTAAGCCTCCGTGTTTACCTTTGTGCTCCAGAGTTTGACGGTCCAGTCGAAGGAGGAGGTGACAAACAGGTGGGAGAAGTCCATGGGGCCCACAGCACTGTGGCAGCTGATGCCGGTCACAGGCCCCTGGTGGCCTTCAAACATCTCGCAGATGCCAGCTTTACTGCAGCACACACACACCAGTACGGTCGAACCATGATTAAATGTCTAATGTGAGACATTTAATTTATTTCAGGTACTGGTTGGTATTACTATGTTGGTCAGAGCTTATTCTGAAGATATTCATATTTTAATCCAGGTGAGCTGCATGTTGGCAGCATCTGGCAATGGGCATAATGACAGGCTGTAGTATGTCACCGCTGGTGTTTACCATTGCAGTGGAAGTGATAATTAGAGCTTCTGTGTGGGTTGGTAGTGGTGAGGGGTGGCAGGATCACACCCGACTCTCTGCTATCAGAGCACACGGGGATGATGACAACCCTCTCAGCTACTCTCCCATCTACCCACCACTTAAGCTGAGTGATCATCTTAAACGGGCAAAGGCTGAAGGTTAAACCTTGTAAGTCTGTCTATATGTTAGTATACTGTTATGGGGAAACTTCTGAAGGAAAACTTTTTTTTATTGACAATGCGTTGATTTCTTATGTATTGAGGAAACACTGAGAGGCTTTGGTTTATGGTCCAGCGCAGCACTAACAGTGTTGAGTGAGGACTGGTGTTGAAGGCTATTAACAGGTTCAATAAGTTCTTATTAGCAGGTACGTCTTCCATTTGAATTGCTCGTATGGCCACTGACAGGTCACGTTGCAGTTGTGTAGATGGAGAGGTCTCAGAAGATTTCAAGGCCATAAGGCCATGATATAGTAGCATAGTATGGTATGGGGAAGGCATGTTAGATCCATCACTGTGACGACTGTGCTAAGTCTCGAGCTGACATCACTGGGTTCTTCTATATAACTGCTGCTTTAGTTAAACTTTCCTAAACTTATCCTGACCCTTCCTGCTATCTGTATTATAGTACTGATCTACTTGTCCATTGGGCAACGGTGAGTGGAGGCCTCTATAGGTGGGCAAGGGTACCAGCCTGTCATCACGTTTAAGTGTGATAGTCATGCCAAAAAAGCATCATAAATTACAATTTACTGTAAAAGCCTTGGCGGCCTGTTACACACAGCTATAGAGCAGGCGCATTCAATAAAGGGGCCACAAAGTGTACATGCATGCATGTGTGTGTGTGTTTGTGTGTGTGTGTGCGTGTGTGTGTATGCGCGTGTGCACCACTAACCTGCCATGTCTGGATGCCGTGTACACTGTTCCTTCCTCGCTACCCACAATATAATTATTGACGTCTCCCGCAGGGAAAGCCATTCCAGTCACAGCTACTGGTTTAGACTTGTTATATACCAGTTCCATACTCTCCTGCAACACACCCGCATGCTTCAGAAGACCTCATACAGGGCTAAAACAGCTTGTCTATATGGAGTAAGATATTACTTTAAGATTTTACTCAAAGTATTGATCATACAGCTTGCAATAGCAACTTTAGAAGCTTGAACTAGTGTGCAAATGTAGGAGACAGAGGTAGAAGTATTAGCAGAGCTGCAGAGGAGTGTGTGTGTCTGTGGGTGAGAGGAGTGTGAGTGTGTCTGGGGGTGAGAGGAGTGTGAGTGTGTCTGGGGGGTGAGAAGGGTGTGAGTGTGTCTGGGGGTGAGAGGGGTGTGAGTGTGTCTGGGGGTGAGAGGGGTGTGAGTGTGTCTGGGGGTGAGAGGGGTGTGAGTGTGTCTGGGGGTGAGAGGGATGTGAGTGTGTCTGGGGGGTGAGAGGGGTGTGAGTGTGTCTGGGGGGTGAGAAGGGTGTGAGTGTGTCTGGGGGTGAGAGGGGTGTGAGTGTGTCTGGGGGGTGAGAGGGGTGTGAGTGTGTCTGGGGGTGAGAGGGATGTGAGTGTGTCTGGGGGGTGAGAGGGATGTGAGTGTGTCTGGGGGGTGAGAGGGGTGTGAGTGTGTCTGGGGGGTGAGAAGGGTGTGAGTGTGTCTGGGGGTGAGAGGGGTGTGAGTGTGTCTGGGGGTGAGAGGAGTGTGAGTGTGTCTGGGGGTGAGAGGAGTGTGAGTGTGTCTGGGGGGTGAGAAGGGTGTGAGTGTGTCTGGGGGTGAGAGGAGTGTGAGTGTGTCGGGGGTGAGAGGAGTGTGAGTGTGTCTGGGGGGTGAGAGGGGTGTGAGTGTGTCTGGGGGGTGAGAGGGATGTGAGTGTGTCTGGGGGGTGAGAAGGGTGTGAGTGTGTCTGGGGGTGAGAGGGGTGTGAGTGTGTCTGGGGGTGAGAGGGATGTGAGTGTGTCTGGGGGGTGAGAGGGATGTGAGTGTGTCTGGGGGGTGAGAAGGGTGTGAGTGTGTCTGGGGGGTGAGAGGGGTGTGAGTGTGTCTGGGGGTGAGAGGGGTGTGAGTGTGTCTGGGGGTGAGAGGGATGTGAGTGTGTCTGGGGGGTGAGAGGGATGTGAGTGTGTCTGGGGGGTGAGAAGGGTGTGAGTGTGTCTGGGGGGTGAGAGGGATGTGAGTGTGTCTGGGGGTTGAGAGGAATGTGAGTGTGTCTGGGGGGTGAGAGGGATGTGAGTGTGTCTGGGGGTTGAGAGGAATGTGAGTGTGTCTGGGGGTGAGAAGGGTGAGAAGGGTGTGAGTGTGTCTGGGGGGTGAGAGGGGTGTGAGTGTGTCTGGGGGGTGAGAGGGAAGTGAGTGTGTCTGGGGGGTGAGAGGGGTGTGAGTGTGTCTGGGGGGTGAGAGGGGGCCCTGGAGCCATGCTGACCTGTGGCTGAGAGAGCATGTCCAGGCTCCAGGAGCACATCCTACCATCTGTGGACACTGTGATCAAATTGTTGGCATTCTGGGTGCCCACCACGTTCACACAGTACACCGGGTGCTGCAACGTTAGAGGACACAGAGATTACACTTTACACATAAGGTACTATACTGTATATTTTTAACAGTACACTTGTGTTCTTTTGGCCAGTACATGCGAACTATGAGGTGAACATCCTGAAACAGCCTCCACGCCTCCACGCTCTGCTCCTCTGCCCTTACACATGCACAATACCAGGCCTGTGCTCCATCAGCAGATAACGGATGTGCAGCAGTGCCTTACTTAAACTTGGCACTGGCATCTGCTGCTGTGCAAATACAGTTGATTGTGTGAATCCATTCTGTCATTATTGCCGTCAAATTGATTTTTGTTTTTGGCCCACAATGGGCCCTTTGAGAGGGGCGGGAGGGCCGAGCTGGAGGTCGGCACATAGGCTTTCATTATTGAGGGCACGGGAGTTTAAACCCTCAGCATGTACGGCATTCAGGGGCCGCGTGTGTGGCTGTGCAGTACAATGCGGCCCATGCACCTCCTCTGCCTCCACCTCTGGCCTGTGGAGCGAGATGGGGCTCAACTCCAACTGTACTGAAAGGGTCTACGCCCAGGACGCTGTAGTGGTGCTAAGAACAGTCTTAATGGAGAGGCTACTCTTTCGAAATACCCTTGGTCTCTGGAGTGAATGGGAAACTTATCAACAGCTATCCACAACCTCCACAACAACGAGCGTGCTGGCTGAGAATGCTGGGAGTTGCGGTCTTTGGCTGAGGTAGAGGGAGATCCTTGCAGTGCATTCTGGGTGCTGCGTGGGGACTTACAGTATGCGCTGCTGCAGAGAGCGGCGTCCTCTGGACCGGCGTCCTCCTGTGACTACGGTTGTCCCAGAGCACGATCTGCCCCGAGTACGTGCCACCCACCAGCAGGTTGGGATGAAATCGGGCAAAGCCCACCGACACCACGGGAGACTTGGGATGAGAACAGACGACAAGATAATTAGGACAGGGCAGAGTGACTGAGAGAAAGATAGACGGAGAGCAAGAGGGAGGGAGAGAGAGGCATGCTGCTGATGAGTTCACTGTAAAGATCTTGCGCAGGGGTGGGTTCGGGGTGAGGAACGCCACAATGCAGGGGATTGTGGCCACAGCGGTTTTATATTACAGCGCCATAAGCAGCGGGCAGTGAAGCGAGGAGCGTGCCTTTTGTTGTGACAGCCTTGGCCTTGAACTTCCCCTCTGTCTTCACTTTTATTGAGTTCTTCGTTCCTCCTGAGTGGCCATCAAATGAAAAGCAAAGCTCGCGCTTTCGTATTTTCACACGGATCCCCTCGATGAGGAGCACGGGAGACGCAGACGGCGGGTTCGAATCCCGCGGCCGCTTCGCTGAGCGTATTTGCCGATTATCTCCACGTGTCTGTTACCCCACGGAGACAGGCTGAGGTGTCCCGGGGAGCCGGGCGAGCGCAGGGACAGAAGCGCCGGGCGCTTGTTTTCTTAACGCGTTCCTGCCGTCGGCAGAGGAGAGGAGCGAGGGAGAACGTCTCCGCCTTTCACTGCGCCAGCTGCGGCCGCCGAGTCATGCACCCCGAGTTCATTTTAAAGTGACTGGAAAACAAACCAGAGGAAAAGAAAACATGCTTCTCTCTTCCGTCTCTCCTTCCCCTCTTTTAAAGAGCACGGCTTCCCAAGATGGCTCGGGATCCGCTTTAGCATGTGACGTGGTTTTTTAAAAGGACTTAAAATAAACCCAACTGGCTGGGTAAAACCCAACTGGTTGGGTAAAAATAAAGTTGAAGCGCAGGCCATCAAAGAAACAAAAAAAGCTCCCAGAGTCGGTTTGTTTTCACATGGGACGCTCAAACAATCTGGTTTAAGATTTAAGATTGTTTGAAAACTGATTTGACTGATTGTGTGACTGACTCAGAAACCACAACTGGGACAGATACTGAGGAACATGATATTGTGAAATATAAGTCACAAAATAGATAATGTGTATTGAATTGGCTGTCACAGCTAGAGAACAACCCTCCCAGGGCCAACATTTTAGAAATGAAAATGAAATGTCTTTTAAGAACTGGAAAGAGTTTCAGAACTTCTCTTAGCCTGTTCCTTCTATCACCCAATCACTAATCTGATTACTGGACCTTCTTGAATAAGTGTTTCTGCTTCATACTGGTGATCAGTAAAGTAAAAACACGAGGGCAGTGCAGCATCAAGGCACCACTCTCTCCTCTCGCCTGACCTCTGAACTCTCCTTACAGTCTCTGTTGCTTTGCCAATCTGTCTTTGTCTCTCTGTCTTATTCCTTCCTCTCTCCAGTTTCATAAGATCTTCTTTCTACCTGCTTGAGTCATGCATCAGGGACACGCTTTGCCAGACCGGAGCTTCGTTACTGGGCTAATGAACACAGGCCCAGGTCACCACAACAAGAAGGTAATAACTCTACTATGAAGCCATTAATCAGAGCTTTAATGAAGTATGGTAACCTGATACCGTCTCTCGGGAGACCCAGACCAGGGAGGAGGCATTGAGCACCAGCCCCCTGCCTCTGCCCCTACCACAAGCCCCCACTTTATCCAGAGGCTTCCTGCTCTCAGCCATCACTACAAATATCAGGATCACACTCTGGATGTGACTCAGTAGAGGAGACGAGCTTCATTCTGACCTGGCAAAAGTTTTACAGAGAGAATCTTCATTATCTGTTTGGAGTCAACGCACATGATGACAACACAGGCGGTCAAGTCATTTTAGAGAGTTATCAGAGAAACTTTGAAGTATGGATGTTGATACTTGAAAATGTCCCTTGTCCCAGTTCTTATTTGAGATTGCATACTCACAACTACCCCGACATGCAGGGTGGCCATATGTGAATTCAACAGAGCAGACATTAGCTAGAAATTGCAATCGCACCGTTTCAGTTTTGTGATAAATAAATCCGCCAGTGATCTCAAAGTCATAAACAGATGATGTACGCTTTAGTCATTACTGCCACCACATAAATCCAAAAAAGATCCTTCGCTCTACAGATAAATGAGACAAGTCATATGAGCTCTCTTTAAAGTCAGAATCTAAACATGGCAGAGATGCTGGTGGATGAAAAGCCCGTGGATATTCACACCATATGGAGAACCTCACATTCAACCCTATCTGCCCCCTCATCTTAACTAGCATAACTATGTGACTGAGCTCCTTATACATACAGGGAAGCTCAATAAACACTAGGCTCAGTGAAGCAACACAAACAGCTGCCACGCTACTGGAATTAGCTCAATTTGTCCCAGTAGGCTGTTTTGCTGTCTTGCCAAACAGGAAATTAGGCCCTGCTTCATAGTCTATTCTGTGCATGTATGTCATCAAACATGTGGTTGTCTGTTAAAAGGGTCTTGTCTTTGTGGTAGTTCAAAACAGTATTAATATCTTCTGTAATATTTTTAACCAGTTTAACTAACTCAGTTGTGCATCTTTTAACCAACTTGGTCATTGAAACTCAAAGATTCGACTGAAATGGGTCATTTCTCACTGCACGCTCAGCCAGGGGCCCTCCTCAGTAAAAACACAATCTCACACCACATTTTCCACCTTGCTGCCGAATATAAATGGTGGCATGGAAAAAAAGAGAGAGAGAGAGAGAGAGAGAAAACCCTCGAGAACGTCCACACCTCCAAGCTTCAGACGAGCGAGTTTTAATCACCGATCCACACTTTAAACCCCTTTACCAAGCCTAAGTGCTTTAGACAGACAAGGTTATACTAATGGGAAGTCTTCTGTATGGAATAATATGCTGCGCTAAGGCGTGATGAGAGATGGTACGAGGAGAGGGTTTGTGGAGGGAAACACTCCTGTCTTTGTACTCCCTCTTTGTTTTGAGGAGGGGAGGTGGGGTTGGGGTGGAGAGTGGAGGGGGGGGTGGATGACCGCGCAACAGACAGGGACATTCAGCAGCGCCAATCCACACCGCGCCTCCTCCCTCACCGCCACAATCATATGGTTCCCAGCAGAGCTTATCAGCTCCATATGCAGCGCTCCGTCTTCCTCCGCCGGCCCTAACTCACTCGCTCCGCTCCTCTCTCCTAATGGCACCCCGCGGATTTTGTCACTCTGTGGTCGCTGGCGCGGGCCGCGTAATACCATATCTCCCTCTCTCCGAGAAGAAAGGAGAAAGAAGTCTGAATGCGAGCAGTTATTCTCTGTCTCATTCTCTCTCTCTCTCTCTCTCGTTTGCTCCATCAGTCCATTCTCTCAGGCTTGTTTTTCAAGACGAAGATGGTTTTGCAAGGCCTCCTGATAAACTAAAGGAGCACAAACCTCCCTCTGTGTTTGATCGTATATGCTTCAGGTATTTGATAATAATTATGTAAACCAATTTGACCCTCGTGCTATACATACTGAACATAAGCAACGGGACAGAACCGATGTCTCGCCGTGCCCTTCCACCGAACTGGTGCGGTTAATTAGGACATGTTTACCGTGTCTGTTTCCTCATCCTAGAAGTTTACATTTAAACCAAAAGCCAAGATGAAAGAAGCACCACCACCTGCAGTGGTTCTGTTAGGGACACGAGCAAACCCAGCGCCCAAACCCAAACAGTAACAGCACTGGGACAAACGTTGGCCACAGGAAGCGTAATAAACAGATGGCTAGAGTGGATGCCACCTCTCTTACTGTCTCTTTGAGCTGAGCTGTTTTAAGGCATTTCCACACTTTTGGCACCGATGCAGCCCCATCCGCTGCCATTATCCAGAGAGGGCCGCTCTCCAAACTCTATGAATACATCTCGCCTCTCAGTCGTGCTCGCGGTCCTGAGACTCTGGTATCCTGCAGTGCTTCACCCAGACACTTCCTGGGGAAAATACATGAATGATATTGATAAAATCCCAGCGGCAGCAGACCGGAGCTGACAATATCTGCAGGGGCTTGGGGGCTTTTTTTTTCCAGGGTGTGTGCTGTTGATGTGCCCCGAGATGGCCCATCGAAGGAGGCCAGCTGGGCATTATGGGTAGAGCTGGGGCGTGTGTGGATGAAAGGCCCAAGAGAGTGGTGGAGGGGAGAGTGGGGGAGCAGACCAGCAGACCAGCAGCCCAGCACCACACAGCACAGTTCTCCAGGCCACGGAGTGCTCTCTGGAAGTAAAGGCAGTAACACCACGGACATCTCAGCGAGAACACGAAGGAGAACAAGGTCATGAGATGATTGGGGGGGGTTGTACTAAAGCAAGTGTGGGAGTGAGGCAGAGAGAAAGAGAGAGAGAGAGAGAGAGAGAGAGAGAGAGAGGAGAGGAACAGGAGAGAGAGATAGTGGTAAACACGGAGGCATCCGGCATACAAAAGGCTGTGGGCAAATGTAAAAATGGCGATGAACTTCACAGAGGGGCCTGCCAAGGGAGGGTGGAGGGTGGTTGTAGGGCGGGCGGAGAGGTGAAGAGGAGAGGGTGGTGCCCGGGCATGTGGAGGAGTGTGTGGCTTCTGCAGGCGCACACCTCTGGGGGCCCGGGGGGGGGGGGGGGGGGGGGTGAGATGGTGTCATGTGGTTTTCGGGGGGATGAACAGCAGAACATGCTCACACATTAAGCTCCATCTGATCCCTGCCTGACGGGCGGAGAACGCCTCTGGTTGGAGCCCTTGAAGGGGGTGGAATCCGCGCACGGCGCTCTGAGCTCTTTCATCCTGGGCCAACAGCGCAGCGCCGCCCCCGCTGCTCACCAGGCGATCGCAGATCGAGATCATCTCGACTTTCCGCAGCCTTCCCCCTTCCCCGCTCGGTCTCTGTCTCTGCCACCCGCTCTCCTCCCTGGCTCCGCACAGAAGGGCTCTGAGGGGCCATTTTCTCAAGTTTGCCCCCTCCTCCCTGCCCTCCTGCAGCCGTGGCGAACAGTTGGGGAAGCAGGAGGGTACAGGCCTGCACAGGGACGCATCACAGCCAGACTCCATACCCATCATCACCCGTGTTCTCACAGATGCTCACCACACTACAACTTCCTCCACTCTCATTAGAACCACCAGAAACACCAACAGTGGTCTACGGTCATTCTCATTTACAAAAGGCATGGTTTCACATCAGTTCTATCCCAAGCCAGTTCTAATTTTCAGATAATGTAACAGTAACAACAGTATTTTACAACACAACACCCTAATCAATTGTCAGAACTTGCTACAGTTAATTGCAACACTAGATAATACCATCACACCCATGACATAATGCAGTGATCCGACACCCTGTGAAAACTACTGCTACAAAGGAATAAAGATAGTACCTCAAAATGCCACAAGTCAGATCTATAATGCTTAAAAGAGTTATGTGCCTCCAAGCAACTAGGAGCAAGGTACAGGAGTGTGTGCATGTGAGTGTTCGCCTGTGTGTTACATTGGTTTGTGTGTGTGTGTGTGTGTGTGTGTGTGTGTGTGTGTGTGTGTGTGTGTGTGTGTGTGTGGGTGTGTGTGTGTAAGCCGTGCTGGACGCAGGAAACGGAGCAGCACATGCGTCCATGTGGGTGGGCAAACATGTGGCTGGCGGGATTAGGAAGTGGTAGGCCACATCTTTTTATTACAGAAATGTCTCTATAATATCGTCCTCTCGTGGGAGAGAGGCGAGCCACACCAGGCTGGGTCTCTCTGACTCTGCCCAGGGGCTTTCACAATTAACGTCAAAACCATCCCCGGATTCTTTTTCACACAGATTTCTTGATTGCTTTCGTCCTGACTCAAGTAGACAGGTTCCAAAATATCACGTTCAGCTCATTTTCAGCTCCAACATCAAAGTTCATTTTCCATTTTCAAGTGGTCATATATAGTGCCACGTTCCTCGCGCCTTACACGCCTATCACGTTTTATATCGGTTAATTTCTGCTCTCCTGGTCGTGGCTTCTCTGGCGGGAGCACCGTGCTCACCTGACAGTGGTAGATGTACTCGGGTGTGGTCTTCTTGAACTTCATATTCCACACTAAGGCCACACCATCTGGCTCATGAGGGGCATCCTCGTTGTTATTATAGGAGGCCACCAGCAACTCTGGGTACTGGAGAGAGAGAGAGAGAGAGAGAGAGAGAGAGAGAGAGAGAGAGAGAGAGAGAGAGAAAGAGGGGAAAATAAAAGGAAGAAGATAGTCGAGGTGAGTAAGAGCACCATGACAGAAGTGCAGAAGGTTTGTGGTGAGTGGTCAGAACTGAGGGAGGATTCCTTGTGAGATGAGGAGGTGCTGACATGTAGGTCAGAGGGAGAGGTCACTCTACCTGAGGGGACCAGTCCAGACAGGTGATGACCCGATGCTTTGACCAGCGCTCATCATAGAACAGACGACTGAAGGACAGACTGGACCCCCCCTGTAGGTCTCTGAGACAGATGAAGAGACAGGTTGAGGGAGCTCATAATTATCTACACCATTCTACTACCAAACCAATTCCACTGATCTCAAACATGGCGGGAGTTTGGTGGCATGCTTCATAAATAACCAGGATTAGATACAGATCACCGTGCATGTTGGTATGTTGTGTACCGGCATATTTTGTGAGTGTATGTGTTAATAAGAGACTGTGAATGAATGAGTTGTTTTGAGAGCATTTCTTTGAAGAACAAAGGCCCACCATGCTTGGGTCCAATCTCATGAGTCATACCGACACACTTGTGTGTACACACACACACACACACACATCCCAACATGCACATGCATGTCCTTACCCCTCTTTTTCCTCAAGGTCTCGGCCGCTGTAGTCAAAGAAGATGTTTTCATCTTCAGCGAGGGCGCGCTCCATCACACGAATACTGCGCTCGAAGAAGATCACAAACTCCTCAGAGTGCAGGAGCTGCTGCTTCTCCTCCTCCGTCAGCTCCCGCGGGTGGCCTAGAGCGCGCGCGCGCGCGCGCACACACACACACACACACACACACACACACACACTCAAACAGATGTAAAAACACACACATACACACAAACACATGCACAAACACACACACAAACATAAACACACACATACACACAAATAAATACGGCACCACAGTGTAAATAAACACAGAAATAAAAGCGTGGTTACACACACGATGGGACCAGGGAACTGGCATACGGTGTGTGCAGCTACCAACTCTAAAACACAAACTAAACTGTTCTAGACCACAGAAGTCATAGCAATAGGACATAGGAAAGAACAGGCACTATACAAATGAGATTAGCCAAGCAGACGAGCTAAATCCAAACAAGCCCCTCCTGTGCTTCTGCATGCATCAACAGTGACCCTTTAGCATCATGTGCAATTATGCCAATTACAGAGACGAGAAAACTACAAAGAAAGTAAACAAACACACAAATAATAGTGAATAAACAAATAAATACATCAGCAAGCACATAAAGCCCTTGGCAGCCTTTGTCTCTAATGGCGCATGGCCACGGTTTTTTTTCCTCCTCCTTTTTGTTATGTTATTGGGTTCCACCATTTTCTCCCAGACTATTAGGGGCCCTTCACTTTGATCTTAGACCACTTGATTCGCGTGGCCATTTTTTTTTCGTTCTTTTTTTTTTGACGACTCATAAGGAAAACGAAGGCCTGATCAAAGTAGCGGGCGAGTCAAAGCCCCCGTGTGCTTTCACGACTCGGCCCTGGCGACGGCCTCTTCCCCGGCCGACTACACTTATTTACTCGGTACGAGCACACAAAGAGCGCACTCTCTGCGCCCTTTGAAGTCCCCTCACAGGGGTCAAGTGACATTCATTTTGAATCGGGCCCGAACCACAATGCCGCGGGCTGATAAGCGGGATCCGCGAGCGGGGAGATTGGTATCTGATCCGGTGGCGGAGGTCACACGCGACTAGCCACGCAGCGCCCAAGCTATGAGCCTGTGTGGTGAGACGCTCGCCCCGCTAACACCGGCACCTTGGCGGAGGAGATCAGCGGTACGGGCCGCCATTAACACTATCCCGTCCCTTAGAATCTCATCAAGTGTCTACTGCTCACGCGGGACACTTGGAACGTATCGCTTTCAGACTTGGACTGTCCTCTCACTGTTCCCACTGACACACTGACACGCCTTTCGGCTGTAAGGAAATCTGTGTACACAACACAAGCTGTGCAACACACTTTAATGTAACCTCATCATAAAACTGGTGGGGACAGATCACTTAGTTATACTATATCATGGTAGGGAAGCTGTGAATGGCAAACCTCCAGTGACACATTACACACCACCCACACTCGATTAACAAGATTTATTTATTAAATACACGTCTGTAAAGGCACTAATGCACATTTGTTGCTCTGCAGTTTCTGTTTACCAGTCAGTATTTGCCCACTGAAGCAGTGTTGACCGGGTATTTGTGGCTGGTGGAACCCAGCAGTGGCACTGACACATTATTAAACCACAGCAACACTGATCCTGACACATACCAGTACACCACGACACTGCCCACGTCTGGTATGAGCAGTGATGACAGTGGTCATGTGGTCAGAAGACGCAGGTGAACACAGAGGGTTGCAGGTCTTTGCCTGCATGATATCGGATGAGCTATAGTTTGAGATCATACGTTGATGCGTAAGTGTACCCACACAAAATGGCCCCTGACTGTAGGTGTAAGGTGTGTGAATGGAGTTAATGCTGTCTGATATGAACACCATGGTACTGTGGTTAAATGTGACATGACTAAAGATTGGCTTATGTGATTCTGATCAACACTATTTACGTTTGTGAATGTGGAGCTTCATGACACCCACAGAGCTCATACTCACACACACACACATGCAAACACTCAGACACACACGCCCACATATACCCACCCATGCACCCCCACACACCCAAACGCACATACATACAGACAGACACAAATGCACAAATCCACACACACACCCACATACGCACCTACACACACACACAATCACACACACCCACGTTACCTTGCTTTATGTCCTTGCTCTCATCATCTTCCAGTTTGTCAGACTCCAGGCCTGCTTTGGGCTCAGCATTATCTTCATCCTCCTCTTCCTCTTCTGCACACACAGACAAAGAAAGGTCACGTTCCTCGGCGCCTGTGGCATCTGCCACGACTGAAGCCCCGCCCACAGTGACCCCGCCTGAGCTCTGGCCCCGCCTGCATTCCCAATAATGGCTCACAGATCTGCTGTACCTGACCCTCCTCAAGATCCCAGACAGCGACCACCTCGCATTCGCAGCACAGACATCACGGCCTCCCATTATAGTGGCGGCCCGAGTTTGTTTTGGATCAACACGGCTGGCTGTTTTTTGAGAGGGTTTTCACGAGCATTTGCACAGCTGCCTTTTTTCGCCACCGTGAGCCAAAAAAATAAACAACGTTGAGTTGAGTTAAAAAAAAAAGAAATTGCCCACGTTTCTGAGGAAACATGTGTGTTACACGTGTGTGAGTACATCAGGACGTCTGTTGGGAGGAGAAACTCAAGATAGCCCACAAGCTCCAGGAAGCAGAGGGCTGTTGAGTGGCACGCCTCCTCCCCGCTCCCCCCTGACCCCACCCACAGCTGCTCTGGGTCCCCGGACCCCCGAAGACTCACCCCCCAATTAACCCAGTCACCCGAGTCAAAGAAGCAGCCTGGTGCCGCTCACTCCCAGACACCTGCCTCCCCCACCTCCGCCCCCCACCACTGGGCATGTATTCCTAACCCCCCCCCTCACCCTCCTGACCCATGTCTGCAGATGGCAAAGAGTCTGCAAAGGCACTGAATGCCCACCAGACACCTGTGGATGAGAACACACAAGGCCTAGTAGCCGCACGCTAACACACACACAGAGGCTCTGTGGAGTTGTTTTCTTGTTGACCCTGGGTGGCAGAGGTTAACAGGCTGGGGTCGGCCTGACAGTGGGTGCCCAGTTTGGGGGAGGAAGTGATCCCATCGTCCCAGCCATGGTGAGGCTCTCACACACACACACACACACACACACACACACAACACCAGGGTGTTTGAGTTCGCACCAGCTGAGGCAGAGGCCAGTGCCTCAGGCCACACTCAACAGTGATTTCAGCGCTACAGGAACGCCTCCTCTCGCACTACTGGGAAACAGATTTGGTGTGTTTGAAGCATTTATGGTTTTTCTCATGCAATAATATTTTCTGTATGTTTTAATGTTTACTTATTAAGTTAAACAACATGTTAACACACAAATATTCAGTGTTTCTGTAACTGCGTATTGTAGATGTTACTGAATGAACAGACAGCTAAAACCCCCATGGTCTTCTGGCTGGGTGACTTCTTCAGGTTTAAATCTTGACTGTGAGGTTTAATATGGCCATATCAGCGCTGAGACATTTTCTCGGCGAGAGGCTGTGGGTGAACTGGGACCAGTGACGTGATCGGGCCCGGGCCAGAGCGACTGTGGTTTTGCTGCTGAATGTGACCAGGCCTGCAAGCCAGAGACCAGCAGGGAAGCGAGAAGTCCTCCGGCCCAGACAGGCAGCCTGCCAGGCAGCCCAGACCACACCACAACACACCGCACCACCACCGGCTCCAACTCCTACAACCCCAAACCCACCCCCCTCCCCCCATCTTCCCTACCTCACTCTTTCTCCGTCTCCATCTGTTTTTCTCCTGAGCTCTGCTGGACTCTGAGGTGATGCTCGTCACACATGCAGCTCACTCTCTCCATTTCGGGGTGTGCAGCAGCCCCTCCAGGGAGTGACTGAAATAACACAGACCACGCGGCGTACCGTGTGGTTGGTGTCAGAGGGGCTACCGAGCAAAAGGAACAGAGCAGTCTGGACCCGGAGCCAGCCGTGACTTGACCTGGTTTGACTAGGCTCGGGGGAGGACACGGTCCGGGGGAACCGGGGAAAGCTCAGAAGGCTGCTCAGCTCGAGGTGGTCAGCCCAAGGAGAAGCACTGACCACAGAGACTGGGACACAGCGAGGCAGTCTTGATTCATAGCTGCGGTTAAAGAGACCGTAGGTTAGCCAAGAGCAGAGAGGCCTGCCACGGTCCCGGCTCCCCGCGGCCTGCTGTCCAAGCTACAGTCACGCATGTTTTCATGACCCTAGCCCTGCAAAACATCAAAACATCACACTTGACATCTGAGGTGGGGCGAACTGCAAACTCTATTTCAACAGGAAATATCTTAGACAATCTATAAATTAAATCAACTCCTAACGCCATAATAGTTTGATTTAAAAGTGAGTCGATCCCCCCTGTGCCATTAAGATGATATTGAACTACTGCCCCATGGGGTGTCTGGGTATTAGCGAGAGCTCTCAAAGCTGGAAAAGCACAGGAGAAATGAGAAGGGGCAGCTTTAACACAGTCCCTGTACTCTATCCAGCGGCCGTGTAATCCCCGTCACGAGACGTTTTCCCCCGCACCCGCCGTGTAACGCCGGCCGGCTCGGCGGGGCGGCACATTAAGCGTCATCCTCCCTGCCTGCCAGTCTGATGAAAGTGGGGGCCTGTGCGGTGTTGTAATGACGGGCCCCTCACCGCACAGCTGCGCAATCTCCCTCTGCCTTCCTCACGCTGCTAGAGTCAATTCCAATCCTCGCCGCCTCACGCTGTTCAGCACAGCAGCCGGGACGGCAGCGGCCCACACCCGGACCGGACCGGACCGGTCGAACCGGGTCTTAAAGCCTCGCGTGGCTGGACTAGACACCCGGCAAACGGACCACGCGGCCGTGCGAGGCCCTCGTCTCGGGACGACCGCACGCCGGGATTCACTCTCGCCGATCGCTGCCTTTTTATCTGTATCTTCAATGGAGATTCATTAAAGTAAGCGAGGAGGCTATGATCGGAGGAACCGGGCTGAAGATCTCAGCGCCACCGAGAGGCCCGAGAGGCAGAGCTGGTTAATGTGAGGCGATGCTGAAGACGGTGGTAGTGCTCACACACCTTCATCCCATCAGGCGTTAACACCCGAGGAGAAGCGTTTTAAACTGGTAGAGGGAGATCAAAGATTGTGCCCTTCAAATCCCCTGGCAGAGCTGAGGTGGGGCAGGCGTGTGTAGCATGGTGGATGATATTAAACCTGAAGCTCTCCTGTGAGCTGGAGCGCGTCCAGGGCGGAGGGCCAGGCCAGCCGCCAGCACCCGCCCGCTCGCTGACGAATGGATGTTGACACGGGGCGCTTTTACAAACGGTGAACGGTATGATGCCAAGCAGCAGGCGCAGAGGGGAAACGCACACGGGGTGATACCCCATCCATTAAACGGCAGGAGGATGCGACCCGGTCTTTCATCCCCGAGCTACGCAGCACCAGGCCTCCGATTTGGGATATGGAGCTCATTACACAATCAAAAAAATCCCCCCCCCCCCTCATCTGACAAGTGGGGAGTTTTCCCTCTAATGTGCAGAGCCGGGCGCCCTCAACGCGGAGAGCACCGGGACTGAAAGAGGGTGAGGGGTATTTCCGTGTGTGGAGGCGTGAGAGATGGTAGAAGACGGGGGATACCCCAGCTATCCAGCACATGAGCATACAGGCCCAGGCGTGAACTGGCACACGCCAGCTGTCTCTCTTTGGTGAGGCAGCACACACACAAGTCGCGCCTCAGAGGTTGTGTGTGGAGCCGGATACAGACCACAACAGAGGCAGAGAGCAGCGGAGGAGGCAGCAGAGATGTGGACATAAAAGAGTCCTCTAATGTGGCCCTGGCACGCCACCCTACACATGACACAGTCAACCAACAGCAGCACAGCACGTACACACAACCTGGGAGTCCCAGAACCTCCAGCACAGTCCACACACAGTGGGCACACACCTGGACCGCACCTGCATAAGGTTCATGCACTTTATGACCTGGCTCGGTCCACGTTATCGTCAGGGTCCTAAATGAACAGTATATTTTAATAGATGTAATTTACCACAAAGGAGTCTGAGTCATCTTTCAAAAGGACTTAGGACTGGTGACCGTAGACTGGGGTGACAATATTAAAGCACCCTCTACTTCATTCATATCAATACTGAACTTCCTGTTATGCATGATGATGACTGGGGTGCAAGTCCATGTGCCATGACTCATTCAGTTCTAGACAACAAAAGCTCTCTCTTTCCCTCTCACTGTCTCTCTCTCTCTCTCACTGTCTCTCTCTCTCTCACTGTCTCTCTCTTTCTGTCTGTCTCTCTATGTGAGAGTGTCATACTTTCTTCTGAAATCAAATGAAGACAAGCTGTGGGGTCAAAAATACGTTTCCTCCCACGTCAAACTCGTCAAACTCCCACAGCTGAACAGAGGGGCAGAGAGAGAGAGAGAGAGAGAGAGAGAGAGAGAGATAGAAAGAGAGAGAGCAAGAAAAGAGATAGAGCAAGAAAAGAGATAGAGTAAGACAAGAGAGAGAGAGATGGAGGGAGAGAGAGCAAAATAGAGCAAGAAAAGAGAGAGACAGACAGACAGACACACAGAGAGAGAGAGAGAGAGAGAGAGAGAGAGAGAGAGAGAGAGAGAGAGAGAGAGAGAGAGAGAGAGAGAGAGAGAGAGAGAGAATGGAGTCAGGGCCCTTGGCCTGTAATTGCCTCTCAATTTCTCTTCCCCTCGGTCTTCCTGCAGCTGTGTGGCAGCCTGAGGCCTGCAGTACACTGACTACTCCCTTACTCTCTTCTCATCATCATGCACTGTCCCATTACCACTGACCCACAATCAGTGTCCAACACCACTGTCCCATTACCACTGTCCCACCACCACTGAACTACAATCAGTGTCCAACACCACTGTCCCACCACCACTGACCCACAATCAGTGTCCAACACCACGGTCCCATTACCACTGACCCACAATCAGTGTCCAACACCACTGTCCCACCACCACTGACCCACAATCAGTGTCCAACACCACGGTCCCATTACCACTGACCCACAATCAGTGTCCAACACCACTGTCCCACCACCACTGACCCACAATCAGTGTCCAACACCACTGTCCCACCACCACTGACCCACAATCAGTGTCCAACACCACGGTCCCATTACCACTGACCCACAATCAGTGTCCAACACCACTGTCCCACCACCACTGACCCACAATCAGTGTCCAACACCACTGTCCCACCACCACTGACCCACAATCAGTGTCCAACACCACTGTCCCACCACCACTGACCCACAATCAATGTCCAACACCACTGTCCCACCACCACTGACCCACAATCAGTGTCCAACACCACTGTCCCATTACCACTGACCCACAATCAGTGTCCAACAGCACTGTCCCACCACCACTGACCCACAATCAGTGTCCAACACCACTGTCCCACCACCACTGACCCACAATCAGTGTCCAACACCACTGTCCCACCACCACTGACCCACAATCAGTGTCCAACACCACTGTCCCACCACCACTGACACACAATCAGTGTCCAACACCACTGTCCCACCACCACTGACCCACAATCAGTGTCCAACACCACTGTCCCACCACCACTGACCCACAATCAGTGTCCAACACCACTGTCCCACCACCACTGACCCACAATCAGTGTCCAACACCACTGTCCCACCACCACTGACACACAATCAGTGTCCAACACCATTGTCCCATTACCACTGACCCACAATCAGTGTCCAACACCACTGTCCCACCACCACTGACCCACAATCAGTGTCCAACACCACTGTCCCACCACCACTGACCCACAATCAATGTCCAACACCACTGTCCCACCACCACTGACCCACAATCAGTGTCCAACACCACTGTCCCACCACCACTGACACACAATCAGTGTCCAACACCACTGTCCCACCACCACTGACCCACAATTAGTGTCCAACACCACTGTCCCACCACCACTGACCCACAATCAGTGTCCAACACCACTGTCCCACCACCACTGACCCACAATCAGTGTCCAACACCACTGTCCCATTACCACTGACCCACAATCAGTGTCCAACACCACTGTCCCACCACCACTGACCCACAATCAGTGTCCAACACCACTGTCCCACCACCACTGACCCATCATCAGTGTCCAACACCATCCCACCACCACTGACACACAATCAATGTCCAACACCTTCCCACCACCACTGACCCACAATCAATGTCCAACACCATCCCACCACCACTGACCCACAATCAATGTCCAACACCACTGTCCCACCACCACTGACCCACAATCAATGTCCAACACCACTGTCCCACCACCACTGACCCACAATCAATGTCCAACACCACTGTCCCACCACCACTGACCCACAATCAGTGTCCAACACCATCCCACCACCACTGACCAACAATCAATGTCCAACACCACTGTCCCACCACCACTGACCCACAATCAGTGTCCAACACCACTGTCCCACCACTACTGCCCAGTCACTGTCCCATTGCCACCAACACATCACCACTGACCCACAGTCAGTGACTCACAGTCACTGTCCACCACCACTGATCCACAGTCAGTGACTCACTGCCACTGGCCCACTGTCTCTGTCCATACTACACATGTACCTGCAGCCCCAGCAACACTGCAACTGATTGTTCATTTAACTTTTCCGAGTTTTACATTAAAGAAATTCAGAGTAATTTCACTAGAGTAATTTCATCGAATTTTGATACCATGATTCAGAAAAACGAATTTCGAAAGAGTTCAAATCCACTTCAAACAAAGCTGTAAACACAGAGCTGTTTAGTGTGGTGTCAGTATTTTACAGATAAGCTCATCCAAACCATAACAATTATTTAGGCAACAGAGAGAGAATAAAATCACAAAGAGCGCATGACTAACTCTACTGGAAAAAAACGAATGTGCAATCAAACCACACATATAAATCACGGCAATCCTTTAATCCTTATCTTTCGCTCCTCTTTTTGGAAGACAATCTGAGGCTCTTCAGACGTTTGGTGCGGTGGGGAAAACCAAGCGTTGAGTCTTTACTGGAAGACCCGTGTGCCCTGGACTCCTGCCTCCTCACCATCATGACGGTTCACATCGATCTCATGTCCTTTACAGCAGTGCTATCAGACCTTTCTCTGAAGGCCTCACGCTGCACCCTCCGAGACTCAGGCAAATATCTGAATCTGGAAATATTCAGAGCAGCACAGATAAACAGACGTGTGGCTTTGAACACAGATAACCGTTCAAAACCTCCCTCTAAACCAGGAAATGTTCTAGATTGAGGGATTTCAGGCCTTGTCAGATTCAGACAGAATATTTCAGGCAATGCGTAAGAAATGGGCAGAAACATCATGCTCAGGTATGATCAGTCTTAATATTATTTGAAGACCACATAAAATGTCGTTTTTAAATGTAGACAATTCAAGGGAAAACAGCAAAATGTTTTTGTTTTGTTTTTTGCTTTTTAGGGGAGAAGGAGAATTGTTTAAATAAATGCAAATTATAACAAAAGAACAGTATAATATATAGTTCTATGATTCAGATTTTAAACAATATTTAAAATACGGCTAGTCAGAAGTACTGGTCTGTTCTGGCATCTAGCTCTTCAGATTAAAATATATGCGTAGCAAAAACGCCTCAATGACAAATTTGGTTCATGTATGGTATGAAGATTGTAAACAGCAGCACTTTACACCAGCGTGCATGGTTAAGACATGTAATATCACTGCAGCCCAGAGCCTGCTACAACACACTTCACATATAATATCACTGCAGCCCAGAGCCTGCTACAACACACTTCACATGTAACATCACTGCAGCCCAGAGCCTGCTACAACACACTTCACATGTAATATCACTGCAGCCCAGAGCCTGCTACAACACACTTCACATGTAATATCACTGCAGCCCAGAGCCTGCTACAACACACTTCACATGTAACATCACTGCAGCCCAGAGCCTGCTACAACACACTTCACATGTAACATCACTGCAGCCCAGAGCCTGCTACAACACACTTCACATGTAACATCACTGCAGCCCAGAGCCTGCTACAACACACTTCACATGTAACATCACTGCAGCCCAGAGCCTGCTACAACACACTTCACATGTAATATCACTGCAGCCCAGAGCCTGCTACAACACACTTCACATGTAACATCACTGCAGCCCAGAGCCTGCTACAACACACTTCACTGTTCTGTAGAGAACAAACCTACAGCATGTAAAAGAACCACCTCAGCCCAGGAGTGCAGTAGTCCACTCTGTTCGGGAGGACTTTCTCACTTTCTCTGTGGCCAGCCAAACATGGCAGGATTCAAAAGGTTTCACTTCTGTTCTTTAGGCGAATTATGAAACTTTCATTCCATGTATGAGGCTTCTATTTCATACTTATTATTAAACAATTACACACATAGGTAACTAAGCAATTCTAATTAATAAATACAAAAACCAAACAATTAATAACTAGAACATCTAGTGTGCAATTACGCTAAACACCAACGCGACAGGCAAATACGAACACTGATGAACAGAACGAGCCGTACTGGGCTTTTCCTCCTGGCCTACACACAGAAGGTAATGAGGCGACATTATGCAACGGGCTTGCGGCCTGCCGCCCCAGTGCCAGTCGGGCTGGCGTGATCCCACAACCACATCTTTAAGAGAGGCATCGTGCCAGGCCATGCACGGGCCGGCCACAGAGCATGATTAAACCTCATGACTTCAAACTTTCCAAACACTGGCCTGTCAAAATGAGTGAGACAACATGGGCAATGAGCTCACCTCATTTTTTACCAAGTCACACAAGAAGGAGCGATTACTCTTGGTTTTTCATTTAGGAGTCTTTAAGACATTTTGGCCAAATGTATAAAGTGGTCACATCCTGAACACTACAGAGTACAAAACTCTGGAAGCTGTGTTTTGATTAACACTAAGAAAGAGAAATTGATTGGGTTTTCATGAATGGTCCACACAACTGGCCTCTGATGAAAACAAACGCTATAGATTTTTATTCATCAACGTAAAACATAGCTTTATAGTTCACACCAGTCAGTCACAGTCAGCCAAGGACGTCTCTGCTCAATAAAAAAAAAGACAACAGAATAAAATGTAACAAAGAAAAATGCATCATTCATGTCTTTTAATACCAGTTTTAGAACTAGGAGTGAATGTAATATCTGTCATGTGCCAAGAGTGCTCCCTGCTGGTCATGTGTGGTACTGTATAAATACGCCACATCTACCTGGCAGACATGTATATACTGCTACTGATCTAGCAACATGTGTTACTCTTAGGGCTAAAACTAAGACTTTTCCTGGTGTTACTGTATCCAGTGCAATCCTGCACTTTCCCCTTTGTCCAAGGACGAGCTCCATGCTTGTTTGGAGGATTCTTCACCTAAAACAAAGCTGACAATATGAAGATATAACCGGAGAGTCTTTTTCTGCTGGTTTGCAGACATGGTTAAGACCATTTAACGAAAGGAAGGCAGTGGCCATCAGGGGCCAGTGGCCCAGACCACCCAGGTCTGCTTCTGCCTCACATGTACTCCACATCAAACCAAGAGGGGAGTCCATACAAACATGGGAACTTGGGTTCAAGGCAGCACATGGAGAAAGGGGAACTATTCACGGGAACACAAACCTATGCCATTTGATTTCCAACATACATCAGATGGCAAATATTATTACAGTGGCTCCATGGACAGCAGCCACTTTTGGCAGAGAATAATTTCATGTATCTTATTATGTGGTGGTGTGAGAGGAAAATTGCAGTCATCTGGGACCCACTTGGCATGCTCCACCTACTGTGAAACACATCATTTCATCTGATATCAGATTTTTTTTTCTCTCCCTCTCTGGTTTGACTGGCATCCTGCTTCGATCCAAACCATTTGGGGCCAGGGCCTCTTTTGGCAGGAAATCGGAGCAGGATGATGGCGCTGAAATTCGCAGCTGAACCGCTTACAGTAGGGAGAGCAGACGTCGAGCGAGTCTTGGGTGTGACCGATTCGTTTTGACAACACGGATCAAAAATCGAGTGAGCGCAACTGCGTCTGAATCCCAGACGCATCTTCGTCCGTCGGGGCACCGCGCCGTACGAGCGTGAGCAGGGGGGGGGGGGGGGGGGGTGGGGGGGGGGGGTTTCTGGCTCTAACCTTTAGCTCCGTGAACGCTGACACCCACAGCTTTTCTCCTGCATGAGAGAGTTGAAACAACACAGCAGCGGACAAGCGCTTCCATATGTGACCCCGAGCGCGGTTCTCCGCTGTACGCCCAGACGAGCGAGAGCCCGGGCCCGGGGCGCCGCTGCAGGGCGGCCAGCCTGTCGGCCCACGGCCTGCACATCCCCGTCCTGCCCGTCCCTCCATCCTCCAGCGCCTGGCTCCAAGCTGCCAGGGTTTCACACATCACACACTCAAAAGCAAACGTGCAGTTCAGCACAGCCTGACTGAGGCAGTGTTCACACCTTTGCTGATCTGTCTTCTGGTCATGGTGGAGTCATGCAGAGTGTGGGGCTGTTCTGCAATTGAATCAATCGTTCATTATGAGGTCTATTGGTATGTAAAACGTGTTTGAAAAAATGATAGTCATTTTATACAGGAGTATCTATTGTAATCTCAAGTTCATTAAAGCTGCTGGTGAAATACACAAAAACCCGACATTAATGAATTAAATCAAGGTGTTTGCTGCTATATTTTGTAGTTTACTATTTTGCTTCTTAACTGCTTCATCCTGCTTGATGAAGAACTCCATGATGCTTGGAGTTCTTTCGGTCAGTGCTGGATAATGCCTTACAGATTAGCAGTTAGTGAGAACCATGCTTTCTGGTAATTAGGAGACATTAAGGTCCACCATAAGTTTAGAACAGAAGTACAGAAAAAATCTGTAAAAAAATCTGTCAGTGAATCACCACACTCCCAAAGGAGACTTCATAGCTAATGGTCCAGAAACTTGCCACAGTAAAGCCACACACACACACACACACGGAGAGAGAGAAACAAAGAAAGAAATGGCTTCCTTGACCGCGTGAACCCCTAACCCTATTTGTGTCGAACTGCAGGTCGGGTAAGTCTAAGTGCAAAACTGTATGACTGAGAGCCATTTGCGGTTCACTAACAGCAATTACCGCTACAGTATCATGGCGGCCCTCAGCGTCCCCCTGCACTCAGACCAGCAGCTCTTCGGCCATGTTTCCACTGCGCCCCATTAAGGGGTTCGCAAAGCTTGGCTGAGCGAGACCGATGGCTGCGTCCTGGGCCGAGACAGCGGACTGCTCTGAGCTCTGACCTGGTGCCAGCCTTCACCGAGGCTCAACCCGTGTTGGCCCTCAGACCCTCACACAGCCCAAACGCTGCTACAGCTGAAAGCGATACTGATCTCCTGATTCAAATCAGAGGGTTAGCATGCTAGCGCCGCGTCAGCGTTCTGCCCTGCCCACAGCTACAGGCTCCGCTGCCTCTGGCCACGCTCCGGCGAGAGGGCAGCTTGGCATGAGGCAACACGGCAGCAGAAAAGCTGCGTAGGGGTTTAAGGCGAGCTGGGCTCTTCTTCTGGAAGCACAAACGTCTACTATTATAATACTCTCTTCACAATGAAGAGAACATTAGAAGATTGGCTATGCGTTTCTCTTAAATCGCACCCTTGGTAACTCGAATTAAACCTCTTGCCAAAGAAAGGTGAAAATTTTAGCTGGAATATTTTATGGGATATAATGTGTTGACGTCTGGGAAGCTGACCCTACCAGGACCTTCTGATACACTGTCCGCTTGATTAGCCATGTCTCAGCTATGCTACCCTGTCTCAGTGACCGTCAAGAATGACAAGCAGGTTCTGTCATACTAATTATATTGCCCAGTAAGCACTGGAGCCATGTTCATTGCAGCCAGTGACGAGGTGGGTAATATAATTGAGTGTGAACAATGCACACTAAGGAGAGAGTGATTTCTGACTAGAACCCTAGACAAAACTCACACTATTCATATTCATCACAGCAAAGGCGGGACGGAAATGAAAAGATCATTGCATTAAATCTCTTAAACAGAGTCACACACACAGTGATGCAAGACTGTCCCCTCAGCTTAGAATGGGCTTTCTCAGAGAGTCAAAAGTTCACGGAGGTCACGGCCCTAAGACCACTGACTCAAAGTAACTCACCATATTTTGCATACACATCAACTGTATTCCAATTTAACAGCATTGAGTTGATTTCACTGCCAATTGCCTGCAATGCATAGAACTGTAAAGATTTTCAACAGTAATTTTTGCCCTTCGCAACTAAACTATACCAGTCATTTGTATTATCAGTAGGAAATTGTATACATCACAGATTTGCCCTTTACCCAGGGCAACCTCCACATGAACGCTGCTAAACTAAGTTTAATGAGGGTTAGTTAAACAATCACAAGAGCACATCAAACCAGCCCTTGTTAGAACCCTGCAGCTGAACACTGGGAACATAAAGGATCCCACATGGATCACAACCACTGGTCAGCCTGGAGGGGGTGAGCACTGTCGATCAGACGCACATGCAAAATGAGTCCTGGGATTATACCTCCGCTCCAGCCAAACACGCAGCTGTGGTCTCCCTTCATCAGCCTAGACACATCTATTATGGCATAAAACAGAGAGGGGGGGGGGGGGGGGTTTGCACTTGGTGCTGGTCAGAGTGGGATGTGAGGGTCCGTGTGCAGCCCTCAGGGCACAGGAAAGCTGAGGGGTGAGGTTCTGATTCTCTGCACCCTGCACGCCCGATTCTACACACGATGGAGCAGTGACACCTGCTAAATACAGCTGTGAAGCCCAACAGAAATGGGCCTCATACGGTACCATTTTTTAAATTACAGAAATACTGACTAAAATGTAACCTGATCCCAAGCCTTAGTAAGGGTGACACATAGAAAACGTTTATGTAAATAAACAATGACAACGTACATGCCAATAAACAGATAAGTACAAGCACAAAGAATAATTAAGTCTCTCCAATGTCGAGTTAATTCTCATTATACCATGACTGTAGATTTTTTAACTGTGCCTTAAATGGGACTTAAATGCACTGAACTCTGGACCTCTGTTTGAGGAAAAAATGCAACCACTTAAAACTACACGACGTTAGCAAGAGTTGCAGGGCTAGAGGCTACATGGAAATCAGTATCTCAGCAGCTTGTATCTTGGCTAACCTCAAACACTGCCCTTGGGACATGCTGAAGCATGTACAAATGAGTGTGGGAAAGTATAGCCCGCTGACGGTGACCAGTATTCAGTACAAGTGTCCCTGAAGGTACTTCTATACCTAATGAGTGTCTGAAGACCTTTCAACTTCTCAAGGCATTCTACCAGCTGGCTTTCCCTTGGACCCCCCCACAGAGAGGTAGACAGAGGGCCACAGAGACAGAGAGACAGACAGAGAGATAGCTAGATAGAAATGAGGAGAGAGAGAGAGAGAGAAAGAGAGAGAAGGAACTGCAGGCCAACGCATACAGTCTGTTTACGTTCACCAATCAGTGGAAGGAACTTCTGGTACAGCCTGAACAAACAGAGCATGAGACTTAGCAGGTGGTGCAGTGATACATTCAAATAAAGCCCCCCCTCCACCCTCCACCCCATGCTGCTCACACTCCACCTCCTCTTTCTTCCCTCTTCCCTAAGTGTCTGCAGGACATGGTCACCTGGTCACCATGGTCACCTGGTCACCATGGTCACCTGCTGGCACGATCCTGTTGCTGTAGCTACTCCTCAGCTGAAAATGCATCTGGCCCAAAGCAGATAGGTGGAAAAAAAACAACCGCACTGATCGCAAGCATCGCTAAGGGCAACGGCCAATCAAAGACTCGTCAGTGGCTGCACTTGCTGAATAAATGACCCGCCTTGACAGGAAGTTCCGCCAGCAATTTTAATTCTGATCAGGCTTCAAGGAAGTGGAAGGGAATAAAAACACATCAGTTATAATGACAGGAAGTCTCCAATCACATGGCAAGCAGCTGTTGCCAACTCAGGGATCAAGGAGCCATGAGAAGATGGTGGGGATCTTGGTGCGAAAGGCAGGATGGGAAGAAAAAAAAACAGAGTGTAAGAGGACTGAGAAGATTCACCACCTGCATTTAGGACAACCCCCACTGCATTTAGGACAACCACACCTGCATTTAGGACAACATCCACCGGAATTTAGGACAACCCCCACCTGCATTTAGGACAACCCCCACCTGCATTTAGGACAACCCCCACCTGAATTTAGGACAACCCCCACCTGCATTTAGGACAACCCCCACCTGCATTTCGAACAACCCCCACCCTGCATTTAGGACAACATCCACCGGAATTTAGGACAACCCCCACCTGCATTTAGGACAACCCCCACCTGCATTTAGGACAAACCCCACCTGCATTTAGGACAACCCCCACCTGCATTTAGGACAACCCCCACCTGCATTTAGGACAACATCCACCGGAATTTAGGACAACCCCCACCTGCATTTAGGACAACCCCCACCTGCATTTCGAACAACCCCCACCTGAATTTAGGACAAACCCCACCTGCATTTAGGACAACATCCACCTGCATTTCGAACAACCCCCACCTGAATTTAGGACAACCCCCACCTGCATTTAGGACAACCCCCACCTGCATTTCGAACAACCCCCACCTGAATTTAGGACAACCCCCACCTGCATTTAGGACAACCCCCACCTGCATTTAGGACAACACCCACCTGCATTTAGGACAACCCCCACCTGCATTTAGGACAAACCCCACCTGCATTTAGGACAACCCCCACCTGCATTTAGGACAACCCCCACCCTGCATTTAGGACAACATCCACCGGAATTTAGGACAACCCCCACCTGTATTTCGAACAACCCCCACCTGAATTTAGGACAAACCCCACCTGCATTTAGGACAACATCCACCTGCATTTCGAACAACCCCCACCTGAATTTAGGACAACCCCCACCTGCATTTAGGACAACCCCCACCTGCATTTCGAACAACCCCCACCTGAATTTAGGACAACCCCCACCTGCATTTAGGACAACCCCCACCTGCATTTCGAACAACCCCCACCTGAATTTAGGACAAACCCCACCTGCATTTAGGACAACATCCACCTGCATTTCGAACAACCCCCACCTGAATTTAGGACAACCCCCACCTGCATTTAGGACAACCCCCACCTGCATTTCGAACAACCCCCACCTGAATTTAGGACAACCCCCACCTGCATTTAGGACAACCCCCACCTGCATTTAGGACAACACCCACCTGCATTTAGGACAACCCCCACCTGCATTTAGGACAACACCCACTGCATTTAGGACAACGCCCACCTGCATTTAGGACAACCCCCACCTGCATTTAGGACAACACCCACCTGCATTTAGGACAACACCCACCTGCATTTAGGACAACCCCCACCTGCATTTAGGACAACACCCACCTGCATTTAGGACAACCCCCACCTGCATTTAGGACAACCCCCACCTGCATTTAGGACAACCACACCTGCATTTAGGACAACCCCCACCTGCATTTAGGACAACCACACCTGCATTTAGGACAACCCCCACCTGCATTTAGGACAACCCCCACCTGCATTTAGGACAACCACACCTGCATTTAGGACAACACCCACCTGCATTTAGGACAACACCCACCTGCATTTAGGACAACCCCCACCTGCATTTAGGACAACCACACCTGCATTTAGGACAACCCCCTCATGAAGTCCATTGCTTTCTGAATAAACTTGTATGGGAGGAAAAGGAGAAAAAAATCCACGTTTTACATTCTACCAACAACGTTATGCAGAACACCCAACTGATGCTTGTTATGGGGCACCATCCATATGGAGATGTTTAGGGTGCTTTTTCAAACCATCTGTTTTATACCAGGCCTGGCTCCCGAGACTAGAGGATGCAATCAAATTAGTTCAGCACGATGTATGCTTCACTTTAACAAGGTCATAAATTTGAAAATGGAATTGAAATATGATGCTTTAAATATGATCAACTTCAGATGTACAATCTGTGGATGTTAAAAACACCAAAGAAGAATACCTAGACTTCTAGAAATTGATAACTGAACACTGTGTAACTGCTGTCTTCTGTAGGCCCCGCTATCTGTAGTACAATCCACAACTACACTAATATGGCTAAACAGCCCATCATTACACTTTATCAAACACGTCAAAGTAAGTTTGACTGAGCTTTCACACTAAACAGATCAAAGGGTTTGTGCGAGTTCATTCATTTGGTCCTCTTTCACAGAGTGCTTGATACAAAATCAGTGCTTCATATTCTGTCCACATTTCTTAACTCGGCCAACAGATCTATGTACACGGGACAATATCCATGCTGACCACACACTGCCTTGAAGTTAATAAGCACCTGGACTGACACACAGCACTCGAGATGGTCTCTGCAGAAACGGGGAAGGAAACGTGTGGTGCTCCCCCAACAGACCCAATTCCAGGTGATGTTCTGATGATAGAAGCCATCTTGAATTACCCCAGCCTGCATCCACTTAACGACTGTTCTCAATGCACTCACTGTTCTGTATTCCAGGCAGAGTCACTGATGGGCAGGCATCTCTTTTCAAAGAGCCATTCCCCTGGCTTTCCTCTCAGGAAATGGAGTCCACCGCTGCTCAAATGAATCTTAATCTGCCCAGGTTTGAAACCAGACGGCCAAAATGGCAGCGCACCTGACAGTGATGAAAATCAAAGAGCCTTCCTAAAAAAGACACTTTTAATTTCAAGGCCTGCAGATACTTGGTTTACCACAAAATCTTCACTTGGAAGTTCAATAAACTTCAGATAAAAATGAAATAACTCTTGATATACAGTATCTCGAAAAGTAAAATGACATGGTGACACAATGTAAAACACATTTTTGTAACAATAGCATGTCAGTCACAAAAACATTTTTTACCACTAATAAACCATGCCTGAAGACTGTTGAGAAATAATGGCTTTATGTAAAAAAAAAAACAGTAGTTAGTGTACCTTCTGACTGATGAGAGGCCAGAGGGGTCTGTGTCTCTTTACAGTAGGAGACCACTTCTCTGGGCAAGAAATCCACCTGGGTTATCTTAGACGCCCCCAGTCTGTGCATCCTACGTCTGAGAATGCAAACACACATACATACCAGCACATGTACAAACACACACACACACACACACACACACACACACACACACAAACACAGTGTCTAGGCCATTCCAACCACCTTGGTATGTCCGTTGCTCTCAGTGTAATGGCAATACTGTGGCAACCATTTGCTAACAAACTGTCATTTGTTAAATGCTATCACGTTGATATTTACAACACTGATACTGCAGAAGACTTCAATTCAACATCCAACAAAACTGAGAAAATTGGAACAAATAACACAAGCCATGTCACATCAAGAGATTAGCTTTGTGTTTTAATACACTTTATCATGTATTAAAATATGATAATATTTTTGGCCACTACATTTTTCACATCATGTTTCCCTCACTCGGCCAGTTTTGATTATTGCAGACTTGTGGTCGTACCACAATGCTGTGACTTGGAATTTGTGAATCTGTGTTTTTATATAAACAACCAACAAATACTGCAGTAACAGTCTTTCCCTGGCTGGTGTTGAGCCCTGTCTCTGCACCTGTACTGGCAGAGAACATCAATCAATGCCACACACAGCCCCTGGCAAACAGCTGGAGAGGAACCAGCTGAAAGCACTTAAACCTGACAAACTTTAAAAGAAGGAGAATGAGAAAGGGAGGAGGAGGAGGTACGTAGAAGACAAACCAGTGAAGGAAAGAAAAGATCAGTGAGATACACAGTGAATACTGAGAGTGAGTGAGAGATGGTAAAAGAGAACAGACAAAGGTAGATAAATGGATGGATGGAGATAGCTAGACAGACGGACGGACGGACAGACAGACAGACACAGAAAGACACAGATAGATAGCTAGATAGCTAGATAGCTAGATAGATAGATAGATAGATAGATAGATAGATAGATAGATAGATAGATTGTGCAAGAAAGAGAAACAGAGTGCCAGAGGGAGACGCAGAGCAAAGGGAACAGGAAGGTGGGAAGGTGTACCCGAGTTCAGAGTCAGCCTGCAGCTGCAGAACAGAAGGGTCAGTGTCCCACTGCAGGGTCCTGGGAGGGGGGGGGGGGGGGCAGGCCAGGGGGGAGAGAACATGCATGATTATACATACACGTTAATCGACATCTCAAACCCAAAACCACATGCAAGGCAAGAATAAAGACACAGGAACCATCAAATCAGTCCACATGAGGATGCGGTCCAAAGTTCCCAACAAAGCTAAGAGGGATATGGTTTGTTCAGCTAGTGCATTCGTGTTCAGCTAATGCAACACTGCTTATCTGGGATGTACAGGATGGCGTTCAACAGTTTGTATGAATGACTGTAAGAGATATCACTTATACAGCGGTGAACTGTTAGCAACAACATGGTAAAGGCTGATTAAAACTCCTTGGACATACCTTCTAGCCAAAACCAAAACATAAAGTGAAATGTACAGTACATATAGTCACCTTACCACACTGTTGCAATACATGAATTTGATTACAGAAAAAAAGGCAAACAGACAAAATGCAGAAGCCATCATCTTGCCAGCTTGAGCGACTGAAAGATGAGTATACATCTTAAGGTATAGTGTACATATATGAATGCAGTTTCATATATGACTGTGTATATATACATATATACATACATATATATAAATCACATTTACACTGATTCTCCTACTTATATTTCACACAGGTAATGTCAATACTTTTCCCTCTACCTATATATACTTTTCATTACTCGTTAGCTATTTTAGCATATAAAAAAAGCACACAAATTAATAACAATAACAATGTAGATGCATTTAAAGATGGTTAGTGTAAATGTGATTTTAGTCAAATTGCTCCTTTAAGCACACTCTCTCTCTCTCTCTCTCTCTCTCTCTCTCACACACACACACACACACACATCCTTCAAACCTTGGTTGATCATACAGGGGTAAGTTGTGAAAGGGTAGTATTGACCTTCTAAACTTTTCAGTAACCTTCAGTAAAAGTCATGAGCATGACTATTACCCCTTCACTGAAAGTATGCACACTCAAAGAGATGTGTCAAACTGACACCCCATTTTAGTACAGGATGACACTTAAAAAACTGGATTGTCATTCATGCTATGGGAAATGGCTCCAGTCTAACCATGCATGAGGAATTGCTGAAGTCAAGTCTGGAGGTAACAGCAGACATCAGGCAGTCAGCATGGGGTCACCTACTAAACTGCTTGTTTTTCTCTGTCATGCGCCACTGAGATAAGTTGGTCAGAGATATTTACGGAGTAGCAGACACACCCAGCAAAGGCCTTGCTTAAATTCTCAGTACTGATCTCCAGATACATACCTCTCGCTGGGTGGGTCTGATCTGTACTTACTAATGCCACCTGACCTAAGAGAGGACAAGAGTTGTAATCACTCAGAAGAATTTGAAATGGCCACCCAGATCTCGCCACAAACATGTTGGTCCCCCAGTGACGAAGATTTTAGATAGTCAGCGCTCATACATTTTAGACATGAATGTTTTGATGTTTAATTCCATTGTGTTTATTATTATTCTTAGCGTTGTTGTTATATTCATATGTGAATGTTGTCCCATTATTCTATTACCCTTTAAGCCATATATTTGAAGCCTTTGGTTGTAGATTGAAAGGCCATCCTTCCTCTTCCTCATCCTTCCTCTAAGTGTGCAGCAGTGGTGAGCAGAAGCGTGTCCCCTACTGGGAGCAGTGACAGGACCAAGCAGGGCCATCATGTGTCAAACACAGCCTTCATCTCCAGCCTGCATGATTCAGGCTTAATTACAGGCCTGTCTGCTGAGTACAGTACATGCAGGCCAGCCCTCTGGGCCACGTGAGCCCTCACCTTACCCACACAGTCACAGCCCCCTGGAGACACTTCAGAGAACAGAGGAAACAATACCTTGCTGCAGAATGATTAATGGAGCTACATCAGAAAGATGGAGAAGGAGAACTCTAAAGACTTCTGTAATGTCGTGCTGAAGATTTCTCGTGTCGTACTGTAGGCTGCTTTCTGCTGTCAATACCTGCCATTTCAAAACTCTAGGCCATGTGTTCTAGGATGGGCTGGACCAGAGTGACCTCTAGAATAACCTCTGCTGAACTTACAGTCTTACAGAACATACAGGTGACAGAGACAAAAACTACACAACACAACACACACATAAAAACCCTCACACAAGTTCTTACCTATATCTGTTGATCCAATTCAATAAGGAAAAGAGACAGAACAATCCGTTAACTGGATGAACCTGAATGACATCTAAATGACACTGAAAATGTGCATGCATAGTGCATTCTTGATTCGTCACATGACATTATGATCTTGTCATAGTCACACATATATAAGTAGACATGTAATTGATGGAGCAGCATTCTAAGTGGCTGCTCTATGCTTCTCTCTGACAGAAACTCATAGGTCATCCACACACATTATTACCGTGTAGTATGTGTTCTAATCTAATTATGATGGAAGATAAGGACTTGGGCATGGGAATTCAATTACAGGTTCATAACATAATCTGATAACCCAAATATTAATATTGTTCTTATTAGATCGTAGCATAACCATAAGCGCTTATGCCTTGGTCAGCGTTGGAGCTCTTTACATGTTCACAGATGTGAGGGGGAAACATACCTGCCCACAGTGGTCCCGTCCACTGAGTCCTGGCTGCCTGTCTCACTCGGTGTGCTCATCGATTTTGACGGGGACATTGGCGTTGGGACTAAAAGATAAATGTAATAAGAAGGATATTTAAATGAGAATGAAACATTTTTGTCCAAAGGGGAATTTTAGATTGAGACCTATGAGTGGCATATAGTTACTGTTTATTCCACTCATCAATCACCTTCTCTGTGATTAATATCCCTGTACTGTCTCTGTACAGATGACTTGTGTATATATAGTCCTTCTTACTCTATAATTACATATTATCATTTTTAATTAAATATTCCATTTTTATTATATTTTGAATAGTTCTTACTTGTTCATCTGGAATTAATTAAAGTTATTTATCTGTCTGCCTAGAAAGCCTGCTAAATGTTATTTTATGTTATTGAGTCATCTGTCCACTAGGTGGCTCTAGAAATGTAAGGGCCCCTAAGAATCGGAGTAAGCTAAATTCAAGCACACCTAAATCCAAGAATACACCAGTGGCATATAATCATACAGTCTGTTGAGGTTGGTCAGGATCTTATATACATTATTGTGCAAAAGCTGTAAGCAGGTGTGCAAAAATGTCTGCAAAGTAAGAAAGCGTTCAGAAATAGAAGTGTTAATAGTTCATTTTTGTCAATGAAGAAAATGCTAAGTGAATGAACAAAGGAGAAATCTACATTAAATCAATATTTGGTGTGACCAACTCTTTGACTTCACAACGTAATTTCTTCTAGCTACACTTACACAGTCAGGGATTATGTAGGATGATATTCAGGTGTATGATTACCCAATAATATTAAACAGGTGATAATGATCATTTTCATATGGAGGTTGAAACACAGTCACCATCTGAAACAGAGGCGGCTGTGTCGGAGGGTTAAAATGGTCAGGAACAGCCAACTTCTGCTACAAAGAAGCTGAAGTTGTGGAAGACAGTTTAATGCCACAGGTCATACACCATGTAAAGACTGAGCAAAAGACACAATGTAGTTATACTGCATCAGCAAGGTCTCTCCCAGGCAAAGACTGCAAAGCAGACTGAGGCTTCAAGATGTGCCGTGACGTTGAGGACCATAGAAGCAGTGGAAACGTCTGCAGCATCATCTGCAGTAGATGAAACACACATCATGCTTACTTCCCTTTGAAATCAGAAGATGTCCAGCAGTGACATCAGCTCAGAACTGGCAGAAACCAGTTGGGCTACACCTGTCCACAGAAGTCTGGCTAGAAGTGGTCTACATGGAAGAACTGTGAACAAAAGGCCAAGTGACTCAACTATGTGTGAAAACACAGGAACACAGGAAGGGGTGCAGGAAAATGCCAACATCTGTTCTGGAGTGATGAACCCGTAGCAGAAGGCGGTTTATTTGCTGACGAGATGGAGAGTGGTACAATATTGAACGTCTGCAGACAACACTGAAGTACAGTGGGAGGGGGGGGGGGGGGGTTCCTTGCAAGTTTGGGGCTGCGTTTCAGCAAAAGGAGTTTGGTCAGGATTAATGGTGTCCTCAATGCTGAGAGAAACAGGCAGATACATATCCATCATGCATTACTATCAGAGAGGTGATGGTTGGCTCCATATGTATTCTACAGCAGGACAACGACCCCAAACATTCAGCCTATATCATAAACAAACAGGAGTAAAGAAGAACAAGGACAATGACCCACACGGAGTCCTGATATCAACATCACCACGTCTATCTGGCATTACATGAAGAGACAGAAAAATCTGAGCAAGCCTACATCAACAGAATCTGTGGTTAGTTGTCCAATGTCAATATTTATGCTAGTAATTACGTGCATATTTTTGTCTGTGCCATAATCAAACTGGAGAATTTGTGGTATTTCAATGTGAAATACAACTAATACTCTAAAGCACCAATAAACCCTAATGTGCACCAGCTTCAAAACACTAGTTAAAGGTCATATGAACCTCAAAATAAAGCCCAAAGCAGACAAGAAGCAGAAGCATTTTAGTCAGATCCAGCTCCCAATTAAAGTCTTGTGTGCATTTGTGAAGAGACATTCTCCCCTGCAGGTTTTTGATGTGGCTGCATGCGGAGACTTTACCGTACCTAATGGTGGCTCTGGGGAGATTCCAATACTCTGGAGAAGGGCCTCGGTCTCCCTGCGCTTACGGTCCAAGTCGGAGTCTTCAGGGATGGCTTCTGTTTTTTGCTGAGTTTCAGACTGCGTATTGACACATACATACATGTGTACATCCTTATATCATTGCTTTGTCACATCCTACACTCATCACGAGATTAAGCTGTCTCCGTATAGCCTTCCCTCTGATGGTGGTGCTTCTTACCTCTTTTTTCTTCTTCTCCTCTTCCTTCCTCTTCTTCTCCTCCCTGATTTGAGCCAGGCGCTGTTTCTTGCGCTCCAGCTCAGCTTTTAGGTCACTCTTGTCAGCCATTTTGTCCTGCCATGTTAACAAGAGAGACCCAGTAAGTAAACATGTTTTCCTTATCAGCACCAGCTTGTTCCTGATTTCCTCATTCTGAAAATTTATTTCTGAACTCAGTGAAAGACACCATAGGATGTTTGGTATTAACTAGTTGATCTGGTTAACAGTTGCCCATTCATCAACCTCTGAATGTAATAGAGTGATCTCAAATCTTGGCTTTTTACTTGGCAGAACCAGATATTTCACACAGTACCTTCAGGTGTCACTCAGTACCTTCAGGTGTCACTCAGTAACTTCAGACAAACAGACTTAAGTGACAGTTATTTGTCTAGTAAGGGTATGACAAATACATAATCTGGTTCGAAAGTACTGATTTCAAACTATATGGCATTAAAGCACTGCCTTGTATAACAACGACAAAAGCTTAATGCGATGGCTTTTAAAGCGCTGTCATAGTTGACCACAACAGAAAGAACTGATGGATAAACAAGGGTAGGGTAGTACAGGCCCCTGAGTGGAAGACAGTACAGCACAATGGAGGGTTATGCACAGAGAGGAAGATGGGGGGTCAACAGAATAACCTGGACACTGGAACAACCAGGCAATAAATAATCTAAACGACAGTGGGCTTGGGATGGAAAATGAAGCTCGATTGCACATGCAAGCTACTGATATGTGAGTACATGTCTGGCGAGCATCTTGCCTTGTTGTTATTATGGCAAGACGTGTGGCAAATTTCAAGATAAACATTACTGGAATTGTGATTAATATTATAAAATGATATGAATAAAAAGATGATTAACTGCATACAGTAGGGCACCCATGGAGCTAGCAGCATTAGCTCCATGACGTCATATTATATTCCCGAATATAAGGACAGCGAACATTGCCAAGCAGGAATTCTGGTTATATATTTGAAGCAAATTATTTATTCAAGTAAATAAGAACGATCGGTTAAATTAGGTTGTTAGACATTTATTCAAAATAAATGCCATAACTCACCTTCCCACCGTATGGATGCTACCCAGTCTAAAGATGCTGTATCACTCCTTGGTACTGTACACAATGTTGCATCCGCTATAATTAGTACGTGGCGCTACAACAAGTTTGAGCAGATATTATTACAAATGCATTGTGGCTAAATATGAACCATTTTTAATACTGGTTTAAATACACCCATTTTTTTCATATGCACACCTACACTGCTTCCCTGATCCAGATATAAGCTAGAAGGAAACAGCACGTCTTCAGTGACATGCCGATTGTCCAACAGCACTAATCTATGACAACACTGCCACCTACCGGCACTACCACCTATTGGCAACCCGCAACGACAGCAATTGGCATCCTTATTAACCCTCATCTACACTACTAATTATATAGTAAATAAAATATAATACAGTACCATTGAATATAATATAATGATTTAGCATAAATCAGCGTTGTATTTCTTTTTAATCAAAATGTTCATTTTGGCATTTATGTTTTCATCGTCTGCCCTTCCAGCTGTAACTCTTTAAAAATACATTTATTTCTGCAACAGAAGCAACAATAACATCAACAACAATAACTCACCTTTTTATATATACAGCCGCTAGAGGGCACAATCGTCCTTAAAAGACAATGTTCTACGTAGAAACTCCAGTAAGACATTTCCTGTTTCAGGTAAACTGAGGTGCAATTATGTATTTAGAATAATAACGAGACATTTGACTGTTTAACTAAGTTGTAGGAGTGAAAATGTGCTTTTAACAACTATATTAACATATCACATATACTGAAATTATACATGGTTACTTTTTTCCAGGGACTTATCTTGTAGATGCAATTAGGTTTACATTTGCATTCTACTGCCCACATCATGCATCCATCTCTACCCGTTCATCAGTGGTCAGCTTCCGACCACAGGACCATTCCTAACAGCATATTTATTATTTGATTGTCTGGCCATTCTCATCACAGACCTGCCATGAAATTGGTGTGGTCGTGTGTATTGTTGTGGTATATGTTTATCAGACAGGGCAGTAGTCTTGTGGTTTAGATATGCGTTCAGTGACTTGCAACTGATAACCACTCTAGAGAATGGTTAACATAAATTGCTCAAGGCAGTAACTGAATACTTACAATCGCATTGTGTTGCTAACAAAGTGGTGTTTCTAATTAAAGTATTGTTCTTACGCGTCGGCAACATATACGATGTGTTATTATTTATTAAGGGAAACCGTTCGTGTCCTGCTCACGCGTCATCTCTGTGACCTTTGCTCTAATTTAGAAGTGCGCATGCGCGATGTAGCGGTCGCACGTTCACGTAGGCATTACAGTTGCACTACCAAGTCTGTCATGTGCAGACCATACATACCAGTCTATGGTTCAGACTACGAGCAACACGGGACGACATCTTCGCTTCTGTACGTTGGAAGCAATATATAGGAATATATCAGCGGAGCCCTCCCTCGACTAGTCAATAGGCAATGTCAAACTGAACAGAAACATTTCAGGACTCCTGCAGCCAGGAGTCAGTGGTGTCAGTGTTAATAGACCAGGGGCTTCAAACAGACACTGGGACGGTTTTTGTCGATGGTCTAACCTACAATTTAATTTTTATGACTAAGAAACTATATAGTATTTTCCTTTGGGATTCTCACCCACTTTACTGTTACAGTTAGATAGTAAGTGGCTATGCTACTGTGCTAACCACAGGTTAGCCTGTTTATTGTTGTCAGCTTGCGAGCTGTTGATATAAAAGAACACCACAGTCATTTGGGTTTGGGAAAAATGAAGTTCGCTCACATTTTAATGAACACCTCGAAGTTAAACATACCGAAACAAGTGGATAGGTTCTCTAAGTTCTCTCCGTCACCGCTTTCGATGAAGCAGTTCATAGATTTTGGTAAGTATTTTTTGTAATGATATTGGAAAAATGACTTTAGATTTGTGTAGATAAGTTCGGTTCGGTTGGGCTCGCGAGCCAACTGTCCGCGCGAGCGACGTATTCGAACAGTGCAGCTAGCGCGAGCCGAGCGCGTGAGGTGTTTCAGTTCTCCAGTGCTTGTAAACAGTTGCATGCGTGGCTTTGAAAAAAAAAAACAAAGTTATGAATTTGAAAGTTTTGTATCGGTTTGATGTGGAAAACATTTCTGGAGTTTAGCATGTCGATATAACTATGTAACAGGCAGTTTGTACCCGTAACCCTAATAGCTGCTGCTTGTTTTTGTCTTCTGAGTGTTGGGGGTGTAGTGGTGTATCAATGGCTGCGTCGTGCACGTATCCTCCCACTGTACAAGACTCAAACGAGGGCTAGGACTGTTATTTGATCAAATACTGCGGTTGGTGTACGGCAGTATAGTATAATGCATGCAGTCACATTTTTTATCCTTGCCAGGTTCTGCCAATGCCTGCGAAAAGACCGCCTTTAGGTTTCTTCGTCAGGAGCTTCCCGTCAGGCTGGCCAACATAATGAAAGAGATCGACTTCCTCCCTGACAAGCTCATCAGTACCCCGTCTGTGCAACTACTGCACAGCTGGTGAGCTCTGACGTCTCTGTGCGTCTGTGCGTGGTGGTCCTCACGTGTGCACACACCTCTGTTCTGTAGCGACCTCATTATGAACTAGGAACCAATCACTAGACGTGATGAGTTCCAGACTGTTAAAGACAGTTCATCTATCATCCTCTGTTAAGACTCATTCTAAAACAACTGCTATACCTAAGGCCATGTGGCTCCAACATCAAATGAAAACATCAAAAACGGATTGTACGTGATTTATGTGGTCAAGTAACAGTGGAAAAAACTTCCATGATTCTGATTAGAAATGACAGTATATCATAGAGTAGTATTTTGTAAAAAAAAAAATGAATAAGCTGGGATAGGCATAGGAAGAGCTGTATTCCCATGGTGTTATACAGAGTGCATTTTATTGACTTTTAGGAAAATGCTGTCACATCACGGACGTAATTTTGGGGGGGGGGGGGCGGAAAAAAAAAACCGTTTTCAAAAACCGGTTTTGGTCCCCCCCCAGTTTTTACGGTTAAAACCAAATATTTAAATGGCGACGAATCCATGTCCCCCCCACTTTTGAAATCAAAATTACGTCCATGTGTCACATCAAGTGATCAAGTTTCTCTCTTAACTCTCTTTGTGCTTGTCACACACATAATAGAAACAATAAAATGAACTGCTAATCCACACTGACAGAAATCTGATTCAGTGTATGAGTTTTAGTCATGTGTTAGCGCTTGGATCAGTGTCAGAGGGGATACCTTGGGATAGTACACTCACAACACAAAGCAATGTCTTTCTGGTTATGGTTTACGTCTGTTACGTCTGTGCAAGGAAAAAGTAAAATACTGTTAAGAGACCATTAATTAGTATGTGTTTTGTTTGCGTAGTGTAGCCAATTAGCAAGATCTCTGTGTAATATTTAGCAATATGACACATGAAGATTCTCATAAATGGCATATATTTATATATCAGACATCTTAGATTTGTCTTAAATCTAAATCTCCATGGACCTGCCAGTCTTCAAGCACTCCTTCACCACTCTGTTGTCACAGTGGGTTTCATTTTTGTTAATGTTTTTTCAGCACAAATTAGGTTATTTTTTGCTGACCTTGTTACATAATTTCTGCTAACATCAGCTCAGAGATTTGGTCAATCATTGCCAGATAGATGTAGCATGGCAGTCTGCTGTAAATTTTAATAGCCTAAAAATAGGTTTACAAAAACAAGCAGATAAATCATTTAGCTAAAGTACCCAACATTATCTTAAAACAGCAGTTTACAATGTTTAGCAGGCCAATGATAAACTGGATTGTCAGTCAGCATGTATTCATAAAAGTCAATGATATTAAAGAAAATAATTTTGTAAATATGAAGCTTTTGCAAGTATAGATTTGAATGTTTGTGCAGAAACATTCAGTGTGAACTGTGTTTTTCTATTTCCTTGTATGAATGTTGTTTGAGGCTCAAGGTTACTGTTGGTATTTTACTGCCTCTTTAATGTTGTCTGGTAAAGGAAACTTTAAGCCTAGGTTCATAGTTGAGTGAGCACAGTGTTTGCATCACTTTAAGAGAAATTGTTTAAATAAGGATTTCCTGTGCTTTATTATTTTAACGGAATTATATCAGGAATTTGTTCAAGTATATGTCAGGAGTTTCATAAAAATATAGACAGAGTTTATATAAAAACCTTACATAGTAACTGAAGGAACTCTGTTCAGTCCATATAGTTACTTATAGTTACCTAAATGAACACTTAAGTGTTGAGCTGTGAGCAGTGAGGTGTGCAGACATGGGTCTCGGCAGTCACCACAGATGTAGCCTTGTAAGATGTAAGATGATATAATCTGTTGCATATTGGATTGGCCATAAGTGTTATAAGATCTTTAGGATCTAGTGAATGGCCGTAGGTGTTATAAGATTGTTATAAGATCGACAAATGATGGGGTTTTGTAGAATATTTTTGTTATTTCTACATATTCTGGGCCAGTGTTAGAAAGAGGCGCACAATTCAAGATTTAACCATTTGTGTCTCCCAGAACATGTTTGTGGTCTTGATGGCTTGATCGCACTGGAAATTTAGTCCACTTAAAATAGATGTTCCTTATCCAGCAAGAGAGAACGGAATGGACAGGGTAATTTCTACAACAAAACAGGCTGATTGTCATGGTTCTTGTGTTTTGTTCACCTCATTTAGTATTGGTACATCAGTTGTACACAGTGAAAATCAGTGCAAAAATAAAAAATAACATTTCAGCCATGTACCCTGAAATCAAAGGTAGACCTCTGATAAAGCACACCGCTGATGTTGCTGACATCAAAGCCTTTTATTACACTGATGGCCAAAATAATTTTTGTTTTTGGGTTTTCCGTGCTTTCCAGATGAAAATTTTGTATTGACTAATTCTACAAAGAGCAGGGAAGTAAAACTAACATGCTCATCTGACCTGAGATCAGTGCAAGTCATGTCCTCATACTTTGCTGTAAGTCCTTACAAAGCATGCTTCATGTATTGATGGTGCACATGTGGATTTAGCCTAACTACAATAGGACATAGTTAAGGCTGTTTACTGCCAGCTAGATAGAGGTCAGAAAACAGAGAGTAATAAAACACAATGAGAGAGTAATAAAACACAATGACTGTTCCAGGCTTTCAAATGTCGTTTGTGTTGGCAATCCACACTTGTGTCTCCTTCATTGCTCCACCTGTTCATTGAGCTTCATTGCACTCTCACCAACCAGATTTTCCTTTTATACCAGGTATGCGCAGAGTCTTATGGAGATTGTGGACTTCCTGGAAAAAGACTCTGATGATAAGAAGGTTCTGACAAAGTGAGTTTGTGCTGAGTGTTAAGTGGTGTTGCCAGGACTCCGCTTGTGTGGTTCTGATCCTGGCTTGCTCTAACAGTGCTGTGACCAACTCCATGTGTGATCAGCTTCACAGAGACCCTGATCAATGTGAGGAACAGACATAATAATGTGGTGCCGACCATGGCTCAGGGGATACTCGAGTACAAGGAGGCCTTCGGCGTGGACCCAGTCACCAATCAGAACGTCCAGTACTTCTTGGACCGTTTCTACACGAGTCGCATCTCCACGCGCATGCTCATGAACCAACACAGTGAGTGGAGACAACCTTGACACGCCATATTGGGTTTGGGAGAGATTATTATCCAAAGAAAACGTGTTTCCCCCATTGTGAGCCAAAGTAGCTGTTCTTGTTTATAAACAATGCAGATTTTAATAAACATTTGACACCTTGTAAGTTCTGTTGGCTCTTGCATTCAGAGCTATTTCTGAGAAATATCAGCTCTCATATATTCCCCCAAACCATCTAGTTTTTCACTAGCTTATATTGAAATCAATATTTGCAGTTTTGTCAATATAGTGATAATAAAACCATGTTTTTTTTTAACCTTCAGCCCTGATCTTCAGCGGGAGCACTAACCCAGCCCATCCAAAGCACATCGGCAGCATTGACCCAAACTGTCATGTAGTCGAGGTGGTGAAAGGTAATGACAAACCATAAAATTACCTAGGTGATAAAAGTAAAAAGAGGTCAAAATATAAAAGGAGGTCAGGTCATAAATCTAAGGCGTTTTTTGCCGGTAATGGAACATATTTCGTACTTTTGCACTGCACTTCAGAAGCTGAAATTTCAGTGTGTTATAATAAATATTTATTTGTATGACACCCTTTAAAATGTCTACAAAGTGCTTTAGATGATGCTGACGTATAACATAAAAGGAGAAAGAAACGTTAGTTGCTGGTTTTCAGCTTCGCTCTTTCTGTATGAGTGATATGGGTGTGAATACTTTTTGCTCACGGGTCCAAGCACTAAAACAATTCTGCCTTCTTTCCCCTGTCCATGCAGATGCCTATGAGAGTTCCAGGCTGCTCTGTGATCAGTATTACCTGACATCTCCAGACGTGGAGATCAAACAAGTGAACTGTAAGCGAGACCTTCCATTTCCGTCCACTCTTTGAGTTGGTTCTGTCTTCATGTGGACTCAGCATGGTGACTCCTGTATTGTCGGCATTAGACAGATCCTAGATACTTAGTGTAGCATTTGAAAAGGCATGTTGACTGTCTGCCATCGTCTGGATGTGGTATGGGGTTGGGGAAAGAGACAATCCAGCCTCCTTAACCACATTGATGCCAAGATGCTAAAATGTATCCCAGGTCAGATAGCACGGCCATTAAATTGTGGATAAAGACCGCACTGCTACATATCTGTCCACACTGCTCATGTTCACTGATGGCTCTGAGTTGGCATGGCAAAGCCTGATTACCAAAAACAAACGAGGTTGCTACTGAGCAACCTGAGAACAGAAACGTGACCTCTGGACCATATGTTTGTAGAGCTGAAATGAATCCAGCACCTTTGACTGTACACATTTAATTGTTGCGCAGAGCTCAGTCCCAGTACAGTCTTGCCTCATGACTTCTTCAAAGATGGAGGACATGACCAGCCCATTAAAACAGACTGCAGCTCGAGGACACACTTTCCAGTAGCTAGTCAGCTAGATTCCTTACGTCTGACAAATTAGACAGACTATGTGCCGTATGGCCAAGAGCACGGGTGCACTTACCTGCCGTTTCCGCACAGCAACCTAAAATGCGTCATGCATTCACCTGTGCTTAAGTACACTTTAACTGACTTCTTCTCCGCTATATTCTGCTTTCTTTTGTGTTGCAGCTAATGGAACCAGTGAGCCTATTAGTATTGTCTATGTGCCTTCTCATCTCTATCACATGCTCTTTGAGCTCTTCAAGGTACAGTGAGTCTGTGCATATAAAGAGCATCTGCACTCTACTTACATGACAGCAGACATTTCGAGAGATTCTGAGTTCATTCATCATGTCTACCGTGTACTTTTCTTTTGCCCAAACCACTGGCTTTATATATTCGCTGTCTGATCCGCAGAATGCAATGAGAGCGACTGTAGAAACCCACGAGAACAGCACGCATCTTCCACCAATCAAAGTTACTGTTGCCCTGGGAAGTGAAGACCTGACCATAAAGGTACACCTCCATAAAACTGGGCTGGATTCTCCTGTTTTGGCTGAAGAATATCCTGGATGATGATTTATTTTGGCATGCTTAAAACTCATAGCAAGATTTAAAGAGCTTAAGGGTGTTTTGATACACCTTGACTGTGATCTTGACTCTAGATGTCAGATAAAGGTGGTGGAGTACCATTAAGGAAAATTGAGCGCCTCTTCAGTTACATGTACTCTACAGCTCCGAGCCCAATGACGGACACTGCCCGCAACGCTCCCCTGGTGAGACAGCTTTATTCAAGCATACAAAATACGTAACTGGAGAGTATTTTGATTAACTACATCAGTTTCAAAGGTGGTTAATGACACACAAAGGAAATGTCAGTACATAAGAATATAGTATAAACTGTTTCAGCAGAAAATTAGCAGAATTAAATAATTGGCACTGGGACTGACCAGAAACGTGCATTTCTGCAGGCTGGCTTTGGTTATGGGCTCCCGATCTCGCGCCTATACGCCAGGTACTTCCAGGGAGACCTCCACCTCTACTCTATGGAGGGGTTTGGCACTTCAGCTGTCATATATTTGAAGGTAAACAGAGGTTCTCTCACTGCTTTATATTTGATTTGAAGCTGCATTTCTCACAAAAGATCGTAAGGAATCTATACGCTATATTAAGCTATATATAATATGCTCTATTAAGCGTATATCAACTCTCAACTCTCCGTTTTTGTTTGAATTGTCCCATGTGTTTTCCAGTGTGTGTGCTTGTACCCATTTCTGTCTCATGCACTCCGCTAAAGACATGGGCTACATGTGCAAACGTAGGTGCAGATTTGAGCAGAACCAGCAGTGTTCTGCACTGATCAAGTGTGCAGAACCCCTTCCACTCTAACTGCCCTCCTCCAGTAGTTAGTGAAGGTGTAATGACCCACATGCGCGTGCCCTTCCTGAAGCTCCCTTGTCTTGTTTGCCCTCTTGCTGTCGTTCACCCTCATTCTGTGTTGCAGGCCTTATCCTCCGAATCTGTGGAGAGACTGCCGGTGTTCAACAAGTCGGCCCTAAGGCATTACCAAACGAGCACAGAGGCAGACGACTGGTGCATCCCAAGCAGTGAACCCAAGAAACTGGGAAAGTACGATTACAGTGCGTGAGAGGTGAGAGCCAGGCCATGGCCGACCAATCAGAATAAAGTAAGTCGAAGGCGGAGGGTCAGAGAGGAAGCAGGTGACATGGTGGCCATGAGCTCTCAGTGCCAATGGGAAGCAGCATGTTTCCAGCTCCTCAGTGCTTTTAGTCCCAGAACTGAACATGGGCATTTCTGTCTGCATTGCAGTAACTCACACTTTGCCTTCCTGGCTTGTCCTTTTATGTTAGTATCCAATAGTAAATTCACTATGGATTATAAGCAGTAATGACTATGCATGCCACTTATTGAGAGTTCTTTAGAAATGTGTAGTCTTGCATTCTGTTGTCTGGTTTCATTTTTCAAGGATTTTAATATATGGTACATGTGCCATAATAAGGTAGTTCAACTGTACTTAAGTGATGCATTGCACAGTACATGCACAGTGTGAACAGCATACTGAAAAAACGAGTATTTAAGTTTCTCCACTAGCTGCTTATCATGTCATAATGTAAACAAATGGGCATTGTTTTATGTTACCCACATTGCTTTTGTAATATACAGTATGAGGGCCCAGTCTAATGTAATTACACCTTCATTTTGTATTGGATGTGTCCAAGGCAGCTCTGATTCTGACTGACTGAGTCGAGCTTTAGTTGTCCATACCTTGCAGTCTATGGTGTCCAAATGACAAATTACATTGTTATAAGTGTTCTGGTTGAACAGTGTAGTTACTGAACAACCTCTGTGGGCTCATCATTTACTACCAGCATGTCATCTTCATGGGCCCGAAGCTGCCATACAACTATCAGACCGCTTCTTGGCTTTCATTAAAAGTTGCCATTTTAGTACTTTTTTAACTAATACATTTTAATACAGTAACTTTGAAGTGCCAACATTCTGTTTCATTTCATATCATTCTAAGAGTGAAATACATTTGTTATTGTTTTTTTATATCATGTTCTCAGGATGGTGAAAGCATGCCACATTTTTCTGTTCTGATCTCCAAGTCTGCTATGTGAGGTTTGTTAGATATAAGTGGGGAGGTTCTCTGAAGAATCTTGCCCAAAGGACCAGGACACTGTAGCACTTTCCCGGCATCTGCAGGGCCAATATCTGCTCCTTCAAGTACCATTCACCACATTCTGAAGTCTCGAGGAGAGCAGGAAGCACTTTCCCTCATGCTTCGTGCCCACATGCCACCACCAAGCTGTAGCAGTTTTACTAATGCGACGTTGTATTTCTGTATTTTCTCCGTGCGTGGATCAAAGTTGCCATCAGTGTCAGATGTTAATCTTCTCAAAAACACTACAGGTATTACGGTAAATCTTAGGACTGTTGGAATGATCAGGCCTTCCGCTTACATTCACTAGGTGTTTGTATCATGGCAACATGACACCCATCCAATAATGCAGGTACCGTGATGCTGTCATAATAGTCTATAGGATCACTTCCTATTTACCCCTCCACCTTACCATGTGTGAAGTAGCCTGCGAAATAACTAGCTATTGGACCTTTGAGGCTACTCGTATAATGCATTGCTTTCTCTTGTCTTTGAAGTGGGTGGCTGTGTTGCAGTATCTGAATGTGTTTCTAAATAAAAAATAAACAGAATTCATTTTGTGTGACATTATTTGTATATATTGACCACAGATATAAGTAGCATATGTAGTTACAAAGCAAAATGTGAATTTGAGCCCAGACAACCATGCCTCACTACTCCCAGCAGCTCCTGTTTCTGTCTCATGCACTCCGCTGAAGACATGGGCTACATGTGCAAACGTAGGTGCAGATTTGAGCAGAACCAGCAGTGTTCTGCACTGATCAAGTGTGCAGAACCCCTTCCACTCTAACTGCCCTCCTCCAGTAGTTAGTGAAGGTGTAATGACCCACATGCGCGTGCCCTTCCTGAAGCTCCCTTGTCTTGTTTGCCCTCTTGCTGTCGTTCACCCTCATTCTGTGTTGCAGGCCTTATCCTCCGAATCTGTGGAGAGACTGCCGGTGTTCAACAAGTCGGCTTTAAGGCATTACCAAACGAGCACAGAGGCAGACGACTGGGCAAGAAGCAAACAGTTGGCATGGTGGCCAACAAATGTGATACTGAACTCCCCCACCTGCATCTCATTTTTATAAACCAAACTGTTGATAGCTAGCAGGCAGATCTAAGATCATCTTAGTAACTGAACTGATTTTCTCAGGAAAATACAGGAATGGAAGACTCTTAATTCTCTTGCTAAAATCTGTGAACATACGTTGCAGACTCTTCTGGGGTGTAGTGTACTCTCCAAATGTTTCTCCCCCTCACCCTTCCACCCACCCTAGACCTCCACATCCGTTTTCCAGTTGTGAGCAACTGGTTCAGGTGCAGGGCCAGTGAAGTCCTGGTCTGAAGCCTCATGGAGTGGGGAGCACAGCCATTATGCTTGTGAGGAGCCCGTGGACTGTGTGTGACACCACACCTCCTCTAGAGAGCATGGTCCTATTTTTGGGCCTGACCTTTCACTTACTAACACAATGTTCCCCTTTTCAAAGCCACTAACAATGGCCATCTTGTCTCATGCCTTGCCATATGGACTACAACATGGTTTTTAGTGTTTCATTGATGAATGTAGTGTCTTGAAAGAAGAAATTCATACGCATACCTAACTAATATTTTCCAGTATCTTAGAAACCATAAACATAACCATTTCAATATAGTTTTAAATAAGATACAGAACATAAAACCTGTAAACATCCCTTATCCTCTGAGGAAATATGACAAACACGTCCTCACACTAAGTTCAAATAATTCCTGCATAGTTCCCCTGGATTCTGAGAGGATTCAAGAATCCTGTGACAAAAGATTCTGGAATATTCTGGGATGTGTGTTTTGAACACAGACCCTGAGCTTTGCAGCCTGAGTGTTTGCATTTGCTGAGGCAGCAGAATTAGTTTTTGCACACTGTGGTCTCTAGTACAAGATCCCTTCAGGCTCCAGCAGCAGGTATCTCTTGATAGCCGGAGGCAGCGGGAGACGATGGACGGACGATTCACAGCGGCCGCGTGCCGCCGTGCGGATGGCACACCTCGAGAGGTGCTGCAGCGTCCGCGGACTGTTGGTGCAAACAGCGAACAGGGAGTCGTAGAACTCCCTGTGACGCTTGGTGAGGAAAGAAAACACACGGCCCGTTTAGTTTACATGACCAGGAAGACACATGTACACAAAATACTAATACTGAATGTCATGGAATGTCATAAGCGCTTTATGCGACGATCTACCATTGTGGCAGACATTTAGTTACCATAATGTCACAGTTATTGAGGACTAAATATGATATACTACAGCATGTAGTAGCTGAACACATAAAATAAGTGCAGTAACTTACGTCATATGTTTCGTCAGGAATGGCTGACCTCCATTTCCTGCAACTCACGAGATGCTCGTAGGAATTCGCCATCACTTCCACTGCCCTGGGGTAGTCGTGGCAATTCTGCAGCACCTGCTTAAAAGCACGCAGCTTAGTGTCTCGTTCTCAAAGCCAAGCGTGAGCAGTCCCTGCGTTTATCAGGGCTGTGGGGGTTGATTAGTAAATACATAGAAGCCTTTATGTACCCTGTGGAACTGCTTGGGGTAGGCCTTGGCTGCCCCGTGGTTGAGCAGCAGCTGGAAGCAGCGTTGGGGAACGGTGAACGGCCGCACCTGCATCACCTTCAGCACGTACTGCAGGGCGGCACAGCCGTTCATGTCCATGGTGTTGGGCCGGGCGCCCGCCTCCAGCAGCATCTGCATCAGCACGTGGTCGCAGTTCCAGGCGGCCTTGTGCAGGGCCGTCTTCCTGTCCTCCTCCTGGAGGTCGGGGTCGGCGCCGGCGTCCAGGAGCATGCGGCACACCAGGTGGTGGTCGGAGCTGTAGGTCTGCTCGCGCGCGTCCATGGCCCAGAAGGCGGCGGTGAGCAGCGGCGTCTCCAGGCGGCCGTTGGCCGCGTCGACGTCGGCCCCGTGGGCGACGTACAGGGCCACCAGCTCGGGGACGCCGAACCGTGCGGCCGTGTGCAGCGGTGTGTCCTCGTCGTTGTTCTGGCTTGGCATGTTCACCTGGGCTCCTGCATCAAGAGGTCTGTGGGTCAGCAGGGTTCAATTCATGAGGCAAACATGACTTCACGCGACTTACGGGCTGTGTAAATATGATGTGTAAGTCACACGGTGTGACTAAAGTCTCCAGAAATGACCACGGCTCTGTGTTGTGCTTTTGGGTGTGACGTTATGCTCGTGCGTTTGCACACCTTTCAGTATGAGCTGCTTGGCACAGGCCACGGACTCCTGTGTGATGCAGTAATGTAGCGCGGCGTGTCCACTCAGAGACACACTGTTGACTTTCGCTCCCCAGTTCAGCAGCAGGCTCACGCAGTCCGCGTGAGAGACCTCACAGGCCACGTGGAGCGGGGTTTTGCCATTGGGCTTTCTGTTCACCGCTGCCCCTCTCTGTAGAAGCAGCAGGGCACTCTCCACAGCGTCGTACATCATGCACACGTGAAGGCCCATTGCCCATGAAGACTCCAACTTGTAGCCTGGTAACCAATAACCTAGAAACAAACAGAGGTGTATAATCCAGGTTCAGAAAGTAAAAGTCCTCACCAGGATTTTGCTCAGGCTTCCTGGATTGTGTTGATTCCACTAATTTTACCTGGATTGCACTAATTAGAAAATATAGCAAGCTTGAGCAAAATCCTGGTGAGGACTTTTAATTTCTGAATCTGGAATTGACACCACTGGAAACAAAGGCAGGAAATAACTTGCAAAAAATGGTGTATGGTTTTGATGAGTTCCTGTAAGACGCAAGGATTGCCTACTACCCTGTTTGTAACATAAGGACGTCAACAGTTCCTCCTGTTGATATCGATATTGGGATTGCACGTAGCAGCAAACAAAAAATCTAAGATCAGTGTGACTCGAAAGTTAGGCCGCAAATTACATTAAACTGAGGAGAGCCAGCGTCACTTACAGCACTGTGGCGCCACACCGTGGTAGGTGTCGTGCACTTCGCGCCGAAACGTGCAAACTCTTACACTGTCTTCGCACGTAAACGTTATTTTACCGGAGGTTACCTTGCTTATATGAGGCCAGAACCATACTGCGGTCCTCCACGTCAAACACCGTGTTGATGTCAATGTTGGTGGTACTGAGGATCTTTTCAACCTGGACCGCGTCGTTGTGCTGCAGTGCAGTCAGGAATTGCGCCTTCATGCGTTTGGCAGCTTCCGCGCGCGATAACGTGCGCTCCTCCATTGTCTAAAGTCAAATACGGCTGCTACCGTACAGAAGTGGCAGTATGATTCATCCGCACCTTAAAAACATCGCGGTTTTAGTGTCTTTTATCTCTCTTTTCCGTGGTGTTTTCCGCTGAGTGCAAGCAAAGGGGCGTGAAACTAACGCTTTGGAGTAAAATTAGGCCAGCTATTAATAGACTGACAGGGAAAAACCACCATGGAGTGAGGCATTGCAATGGTGTGACAACGCAATCAATCCTCTGATAGAATTAAACGTATATCTAAACAAATAAATAAACAACCGGTTGTTCCTAGGGTACACTACAGGGCATAGAATTAAGATACAATGAAACCATGGGAGTCAGTGGTGCAACCAATGTACTTGTCACCCCAAGCACTGGAAGCTATATTCAACTTACATTTGTTGTAATGCTAAAACAAGGAGTTAACTGAAAATTAGGCTGTTTTACTTGCTTTCTGAGGTCATTAAGCCATTCATTAAACCACTTTCCTGATATTCTGCAGTTCCTCAATAAAACAGCTCAAGACCTTTGAAGATGTCCTGGGTATCAGTCACCACGTAATTAATAACAGATCCTATAAGTCCTGTAAAATAAATATAAACTTTATTTATATAGCACATTTCTAAGGAACACCTACAAAGTGCTTCACATTTATATAAAGTTATCTATATAAATATTTTTAAATAAACTATTAACATAGTATAAAAAAATTCAACATCCACATGTACACACAAAACACAAATTTACACACAAATAAACACATTGTTTCTAATCACCACTTTAAAAGGCTAATGAATAAAAAAGTCTTGGAGGGTCTTAAAATAAATAACTTTAAAATCAAACCTAAATGTCACTGGCATCCAGTGGAGAGGCTAGCACAGAGTTGATACGTTCATCAACCAGTGAAGAGAGACTAGCACAGAGTTGATATGTTCATCAACCAGTGAAGAGAGGCTAGCACAGAGTTGATATGTTCATCAACCAGTGAAGAGAGGCTAGCACAGAGTTGATATGTTCATCAACCAGTGAAGAGAGGCTAGCACAGAGCTGATATGTTCATCAACCAGTGAAGAGAGGCTAGCACAGAGCTGATACGTTTATGCCGCTAGTTCTTGTTAGATGAACAGCTGCATTTTGAACCAGCTGAAATCTTGCCAAAGCTCATTGACTAAGGCAAATATATAAGGCATTGCAATAGTTCAAACGAGATTAAATAAATGCATGAATAACTCTCTCTAAATCTTGAAAAGGCAAAATCTGTTTGATCTCTCAGCTGGAGAAAACAGGTCTGAATGAGCTACTTAATATGTACTGAGAAATGTAAATCTGAATAAGACAGGACCCAGTTTCTTTGGAGAAGCATTTACCTTTGATAAAGAGGCACATGCAGATATTTATGAATGTTGTCCAGACCAACAATAAGCACCTCTGTTTGATCCTCAGGGAATTGCAGTTCATCCAGTCCCTTATGGCATCAATACACTTAAATAAAACAATCAACATAATACATTCAGATAAACAGAAAAGTACAACTGTGTATCATCTGCATAAAAATGAAAAGAAATATTAAAACACCTAATTAAAACTCCAAGATCAAACTTGTATTTTCAGCACATCCCACAGATGTTTGCTATGGGGAATTTATAGGCCAAGGCAACAACTTGAACACTTTCTCGTGTTCCTCATACCATTCCTAATTTTTGCGCACACACACACACACACACACACACACACACACACACACACACACACACACACACACACACACACACACACACACAAACATCCGCATCATGGAAATGAAAGCATCATTCATAAGACCAGGCCACCTTCTTGCTCCATGGTCCAGTTCTGATGTTCACGTGCCCATTGTAGGTTCTTACAGTAGTGGGCAGGAACAGGGGTCAGCGTGGGACGGGTCTTCAGGCACCTTTCTCTCAGGGCCAGCGTCAACGTTTACAGCAATTTCTGCGGTTCTGTGAGATCGGACCATGCAGGTTAGCTTTCACTCCCCACACAAACAAGTGATATGGGCACCCATGACCCTGACACCAGTTCCTTTGATTTCTTTTGGTACATTCTGACTACTGTGTACTGGGAATACCCCACAAAACCTGCCATTTTGGAGATGCTCTGGCTGAGTTGTCTTGCTACCATAACTTGACCTTTGACAGTGTCTCAAATCCTTATGCATACTCAGAGTTCCTGCTCTCACCAACTTCACAGACTGTTTAACTGCATTCTAATATATCCCCAACTCTTGACTTATCATAAGATCATCATTATGAAACTCATATCTGCCAGGCAGTTGTGTTTCTTGGTGGGTTAGACTCTAACAGTTGTCCAACAAAGCACCTCCAGATCCAAACAAGGAACAGGTATAGAAGATGAAATACAGACAATGGGATGTGGCAATCCCAGTGATGAAAAGATCCATTGCAAGGAGTATGTGAAGTAAGAGGTTAAGAGTCAGATCCTAGAAACAGTGAATATACAGACCAAAACATTACCTCAAATACTGTTGAGCGTGTTATATCCGATCATAGACGTTCAACACCACGTTGTGATTGGAAATCATACTCGGTTCTTCATATGAGTACCGCTAAGTAGGATTGCAGTTTCAGCTCAGTCTGTTCTCGTCCTCAGTGAAAGTGCAGAAAAGATTTCGTTTCTTACCTGTTTTTTCCATCTGTGCCCTGTTTATTGCGATGTTAGCAATGTAAGTGACATAAGTTGGATTTGGTCTGTGGCCTTTATTCCACTCAGCAGAACAAAGAAGATAGCCACAGAAGACTGATACGATTAACTGTCCACTGCCATATATTGATCTCTATATTAATTTCCCACTGTTAAATGTTGTGTGCTGTGTGTGTATGTGTGTGTGTAAGAATGACACAAATAAAGTGCAAGATCAAAATACAAAGAGAGCAAGAAAGAGAGAGAGCAAGAGAGAGAGAGAGAGAGAGAGAGCATGATGTACAGTATTAAGGGAAATCTATATTAAAGCCAAACACTGCTCAGCCATAAAACAGATGCACAAAAGGAAACAATTACACTAGTGTGATCATGTCAGGCTGGAGTGTGTGCAGCACAACCACACTGGCATGATTAAAATGTCAAAAACGGAGCAGTCATGTGCGGAGGTGCAACCTTTAATGTGGGACTTTCCTGGAATGTTGTGCAGGAAAGCACTCTGCTGAACACAGCATTGTTTTACAGAACTCAGTCTTAAAAGCGTAAAATTGAAACTGCATGAGCTTATGTGGGTTAACACTAACAATGTAAGCAAATTTACTTGAAATCCTGCAGATATCCCAAACCTCTGAAAAAATCCAAGTGTGTCTTAAAAAGCCACAAAACAGTGTGAAAATAAATTAAATGTGAAACCAATTACTTGGAACAAATATATGTTCCGGGTTACACACACCATTCCATAACCTTGAAGGGAACGGATGGTAATGCAGAAATATACATGTGTGTTTGTGTTCTAACAATGACATGATTATATATATTAGCCAAGCAATTCATAGGAAAATATACAACATAACGTTTCCCAATATTGTTACCAGGGTGATAAAAACAATAATCAGAGACATTCTGGAATAAATTTTCATTGTATTTCTCTAAACATTTGGATGAGGTATATTTACAGGCCAACATGGGTGACATGAACAGAAATGTGGCATCAAACATCACTCTGAAAGCATGATAGGGAACACATGGCACCTTGGGGTCCTTCATGCAGCTGACTTAGCCAAACACATGGGTGAAAACCCTGCTAAGCACATGCACGCACTACGGCGGGTCTGCACACACTACGGCGGGTCTGCGCGGTCTGTTCCTCCCCTGCCCGTGCTCTCCCGGGAGGAGCTGGTTGTTTCGCTGGGACACCGAGAGTGGAGACGCAGCCCCAACAGCGGCCACAGCCGTGGCCCAGCCATCTCCGCCTGCGTGGTGGTGTGGACGGAACACCGGCTCAGAAACGGAGAGGGCGCACGTGCACACGCCCCTGCAGTACTGCACGCTCCTGCAGGAGGCGCCATACACCAGCAGCAG
>NC_135216.1:13335104-13340104 GCF_052324685.1 Brachyhypopomus gauderio | reverse complement strand
TATAACATAATTGTGTATGTGCGGTTGAGTGTTTGGGCTTCTTTGAGGTGTGTGGGTGTGTGTTTTAGACACTTCTCCTCAAAGCTCTGTGAATTATATTATCAGGTGCCCTTTGCTTTGTTGACTGATCTGATCTTCGACAAACAGACCCTTTCATCTGGGGAGCCTGCAAGAAAAGGCTGGATATCTGCTCCTCAACTCACACCGCCCACTAAAAAACCTTCAGAAAATAAGATTCAATTTGTCACACCCTTTCTGTATAGAAAGACAGCACACCCTGAGCCTTTGATAAAGCATATCAGTACTAGCTCCTTCCAGCACAAATGAATTTCAGAATCCTGTGCACTTTGGCTTTAAATAATAGGCCATTCCAGAACACACTCACATGTTGTAAATCTCCTCGGACTGAATGTTTACACTGCTGTGACCCAGTGTAGCAATGGCAGTCTGTACATAACTTTGGTGTAAGATCTCAATAGATTGTGAATTGAGGGTGATTGTGAATACAATTTTAGAGTCAGTAAGGCTTTCCAAGATAACGCATAGCAAGTCATGCAGAGCAAGAATACATTTCAGAATTAAGATTTCTCAGACTTTACTGAGAAAACTTCACAGAGACAGAGAGAGACAAACAGATAGAGACAGAGAGACATGTCAGGGAAGGGTGGGAGGTTTAACATTGAAATTAATAATTTAATCTGATTAGTTCTGGGTTTAAATAAACAACGTGATACAATACCAAGTGATATGTATAGGTGAAGTGTGGCCATAAAAGCCATCTCTGCTAAACAGATGCAAGACACCAGAAGGTTGCAGTCAGTAAACACCATCCAAATACCACTATATGGTCCACCTCATAATACAGCATTCACATGTGAAACAGTATATCACGCATTCAGGTGAGATGAATGAAGAAAACCCATACCTTGCTCTTTGGTTTCTCAGGGCTGTTCTCTGAGGACGGCTCCGTGGAGCTGCAGGAAGGAGAGAGGTTACTGAACACACACAGAGACGCAGGGCGAAGCAGAGCATGCTGGGAGATCTTACTACCGCGCGGCAGCAACAGCTAGCGACGGCCGTGGCGTACAACAGCACGAGGGGATCGGGCCAGCCAAACTCCTCCCGGCGCTTCATGCTTGGCGTTTATACTGCCGTGGGTTACGATCGGTTCAGATGATAATACCCAGTGATCACGCTTCCCTGTGATGAATATATCTGTTTAGGTCATAAAGCAAGTGGCAAAAATTTTCCGCATTCGATTGATTGCTTTAATACGAATCCACGATCGGAATACAGCACAGCTCATTGTGATAGATTGTCCCTTCAGTGCTGAACGGATGTTCTGTGTAGCTAGCAGGACGCACTCACGTGTCTCAGTGCAGCAGGACGAGGATGATAACGATGAGAGATCACTGCATATTTATGACCAACCGAACCGTATGAAGGGGCCTTCGTGTGTGTGTCTCAGTTCGTGTATGTGTGTGTACGCGAGTCCCAGACAGCCAGGGTCAACTGTGCACAATGTGTTAGTCAGGAGTTGAGCTGTCAGGCCACACTACACACTCGTCTACCTCCAACCACCTCACAGGGAGCACGTTCCTGAGGAGCTGCAGTATCGCGGGTGTAGCAGGTCACCGGGTGTGTGTAGTTCGCGTGGGTGAGTACACGCTGGGGTCACCCGTGTCCAGGTGAGCCTCGCGGGGGTGGGGCCAAGCCGCACAGACACGGCAAGCCAGCTCAGAGCTCCACGTGGCTCAGATCAGTCACAGCGTGGGACTAAGTCACTCCGAGTGGTTCATTATCTAAAAGCTTCCCCGACATGCAGCGAGAACGCAGCTTCGAGCAGACGCTTAGCTGCAGCGCGAGAAGTGGCAGCTCACCGCAGGTCCGACGTCTTCTCGCTGTCGTTCCCCTCCTGACTCAGTGGAGGACCCGGCACCAGCGGAGAACCTGCACAGACACCGAGCTTCACACTCCGCACTGGGCCACACACTCGTAAGCCCATGCTTGGTCGGAACGTGGTGTGATTCGTTATGGTCGTGTTGCACTTGATTCTGTTTCTTACTATTCTGTTGTTACTATCACTACAATGACGATTGTGTTACGTACAAGGATTATCTTACACTGAAGATTATGTTACACACTGTAAACAATATTAACTATAAGAAATCCTGCATGCAACATCACCACCATTGTAGTAACATTATATGGATAATAAATGTTTAAGTACATTTGTATGTTTCTATCATATTGAGGTTATGATTAGATGATTAGCTGTCCCAGTAACACTGCTGACACCTATGCATTGTTATGGCAGGTAAACGTAAGCAGATATTACTGGTGGAGAAGGTAAGGAAGACATATACTCACTCGGATGTGATACCTCTGCTATATTGTGCATGCTGGAGGCCAGACACTGTAGAAGACAAGGGACAGAGAGAGAAAGAAAGACGGAGAGAGAGAGAGAAAGAGACAGACGTTGAAGGACAAGAGAATGAAATCTTCTCTCACTCAGATGATGCTTAACTGTTACTGTCCATATGCGTTTTTAGAGACTTTACCAGCAGTCATCATCATGAAATGCACGAATGCGCTCTACAGCTAAAGCAATCCTGTTGAGCAAGTCTCAGCTGGGGCAACGGTTAGGATCTCACAGTATTATAAAGGACCTGCCCAGGCCACAGTCAGCCCCATACACACTCCCACAGAGAGGCCATCAGGGACACTTAACCTTAACATCGTTCACATCACTGTCAGGGGCAACAGCAGGCCTGCTGGAGCATATGGTGACACTTCATGGCAAAGGGATTCTAATCATTACACTGTGAAGACATTCTTTAAGATAACATATGTGTGTGTGTGTGTGTGTGTGTGTGTCTCATTCTGAGATGTTTTGAGTACATCAGCAGACACTTCCTGCTCTCCTTAGCCATGCTGGCAAGAGTGTGTGTGAGTCCTAATCCTCTTTATCGACAGTTTGTGTGTAGGTGTGTGTGTGTGTGTGGGGGCTGGAATTTGTATGAGTAGGAGTATGGTGGGTGTGTGGTATTCATGCATGTGCATGTGCATATGTGTGTGTGTGTGTGTGTGTGTGTGTGTGTGTGTGTGTGTGTGTGTGTGTGTGAATGTATGAGGATGTGTGTGTGTGTGTGTGAGCGTGCGGGTGTGTATGAGGGTGTGTGTGTGTGTGTGTGTGTGTGTGAGCGTGCTGGTGTGTATGAGGGTGTGTGTGTGTGTGTGAGCGTGTGGGTGTGTATGAGGGTGTGTGTGTGTGTGTGTGTGTGTGTGTGAGCGTGCGGGTGTGTATGAGGGTGTGTGTGTGTGTGTGTGTGAGCGTGCGGGTGTGTATGAGGGTGTGTGTGTGTGTGTGTGTGAGCGTGCGGGTGTGTATGAGGGTGTGTGTGTGTGTGTGTGTGTGTGTGTGTGTGAGCATGCGGGTGTGTATGAGGGTGTGTATGAGGGTGTGTGTGTGTGTGTGTGAGCGTGCGGGTGTGTATGAGGGTGTGTGTGTGTGAGCGTGCGGGTGTGTATGAGGGTGTGTGTGTGTGTGTGTGTGTGTGTGTGAGCGTGCGGGTGTGTATGAGGGTGTGTGTGTGTGTGTGTGTGAGCGTGCGGGTGTGTATGAGGGTGTGTGCGCTTGCCCACCCTCTGCTCCAGGTCCTGATCCCCCTCGCTAGTCCGGCCTCTGTCTTGTACGCTGTGTGGTTGGCTGGTGCCAGGCAGCAGGTTCTGAGCCTTCCCCGCCTCACCGCCCACACTCTTCAGCCCAGCCAGCCCTGAAACACACCACAGTTACACAACAAACAATACACACAAACATACACACTCAGAAAAGTCTGGGGTTTCTTACAAACATGTGCAGTGGTTAGGATGTAAAGGTCTGGCCTTTGAGGCCTGACTGCGTTTGGATCACACTCATGTAGTATGCCATCCTTCTTCATTACATTCTCTTTGATGGCATGTAAAATGAAACTACATCCTGTTAGCGACAGGCCAGGAAGGCCCCTCCCCCTGAAGAGCCCAACCCAGTGAACTCTGACCAAGCCCAGCACTGAACTACCACGGCAGCCAGCCACCTCATTCAGTCACTACGCATCCCGATCTGGACTCAAGCACCGGCCTCTTTAGGGCAGTTATTACAGCAGGCTGCAGCAGATTTGCTGCCCATTAAAGTGCTCCCCATAAGGAAGGGAAACGAAGTGCAGTTTCACTGGAAAATTGCATCCCAAAATGGGTAAACAGAGTTATTCACAGAGCTCTGAACTTTCATTACTGCTGTGAGAGTGATAGTCAGAGAGAGAGAAAGAGAGAGAGGAAAAGAGAGAGGGAGAGAGAGAGAGAGAGAGAGAGAGAGGTTCTGCTGGGAAAACAGGTTACATTACTGTAATTATGGTTACATTACCGTAATAATGAAAGCCATGTTTTAAACCAAAAAATCATAGGCTTCAGAAACAGAAAACAGAAACAGAGAAAATATATTAATAGATGGGCTCGACCACAACAGCACTAGAATCTTGTCTAGTGCTCTGCCATGGGTGTGTGTGCTGTTCTGTAAGCCCACGCTGCTCACTGTGACAGTCGCCAACAGGGGGAGATACCTGTGGCCAGACAGCTTTCAACACCTGGGAGTCTTTACCTAGTTCTACGTCTGACAAATCACATAGCTTTATGTAAATGTACAAACTTCAAATGTGCCCTCAAAATGTCCCCTGTCACTTCAACTGTCAACCACGACCCTTTATGATACGTCTGGCGGATTTAGGGTGAAACCCAGAGAAGCGAGGACATTTTCTAGCTGGTTGAAGGAAGAGCACTTCTGTCCTTGTGTAGAACACTCCCAAAATGGAGACTAATGAAGAGTAATAGCACCCATATACGAACTACACAGCACCTCACAACACATCACCATTCAGGGACAGCTTCAGAAGCATTAACTGTATAAGGTGTGTGTGTGTGTGTGCATGTGTGTGTGCATGCATGCGTGTATGTGTGTGTTTGTG
>NC_135216.1:13330104-13332604 GCF_052324685.1 Brachyhypopomus gauderio | reverse complement strand
TTTCACCCCAGCTCTCGCTCACCAGCGCCCCCTTGCCTGCTCAAACACAACCTCTGAATTCTGCACGGATTCAAACCTCATCCAGGACAACAAGGACGCAGTGGGAATGCGCCGAATCGTTTGAACGATTCCCAACGAGTCCAATCTTCATCGTTCTCATTATTGTGAAGTTCCGCAGTACCTGAATTCTGGACAACTGCTGACTGACACTGATATCAGTGAAGGCAACACCTGTGACAGTACCTGATCCACACACTTCTGCATTCAGGGCTAATAAAGACCCGCGAGCCGTCGCCTGAACTCGGTCCGGGCAAAAGCAGACTCACTTTTGCTGGAAGTCCTTGAGGAGCTTCTTGGCCTTGTTGTATTTCTTCTCCAGGGTCTGGTACTGGCCCTGCGCCTCCTTCAGGTGCTCGTTCACCGTGTGGCACAGCGTCTGCGCCTCGATCCAGTAGCTCTCCAGCTTCAGCATGCGCTCCTTGTTGTCCTCGATACTCTGCTTCAGCTGCGTCTTCTCACGCTCCCAACGGGACTTCTCCTTCTCCACCGCCGCCAGCTGCAGCCGCAGAGAGATAGAGGGAGAGAGACACATGAAGGGAGAGAGACACATGGAGGGAGAGAGGGGGAGAGAGACAGGGAGAGACAGATGGAGGGAGAGACAGGGAGAGAGACAGATGGAGGGAAAGACAGGGAGAGACAGATGGAGGGAAAGACAGGGAGAGACAGATGGAGGGAAAGCCAGGGACAGACAGATGAAGGGAGAGAGACAGTTGGAGGAAGAGGGACAGATGGAGGGAGAGACAGGGAGATAGACAGATGAGGGAGAGACAGGAAGAGAGACAAATGAGGGAGAGACAGGGAGGGAGACAGATGGAGGGAGAGAGACAGGGAGATAGACAAATGAGGGAGAGACAGGGAGAGAGACAGATGGAGGGAGAGAGAGGGAGAGAGGTAGACAGAGGGAGTAAGATGGTGAGAGGCAGACAAAGGGAGAGAGACAGATGGAGGGAGAGAGACAGGGAGAGAGACAGACAGAGGGAGTAAGACGGAGAGAGACAGATGGAGGGAGAGACAGGGAGAGAGACAGATGGAGGGAGAGAGACAGGGAGAGAGGTAGACAGGGAGAGAGACAGACAGAGGGAGAGAGAGTAAGACAGAGGGAGAGAGACAGACAGAGGGAGTAAGACAGGGAGAGAGACAGGAAGAGAGACAGATGGAGGGAGTGAGACAGGGAGAGAGAGAGAGAGACGCAATAGGGGGGAGGGAAGGTTGTGATCAAGAGACAGAAGGACAGGGAGGAGGGGGTGGTGAAGACCAGGGAGGGGGCGTGAGTATCAGTCATCCATTTAACTCAGCACACAAAGACCAACCCTGGGGATTTTCTAACGGTCATAGACTGAAGAGGTCTTTTTGAATTACATGCTTTGTACACATAATCTTCACATAATGTAAATATGTCAACAGCCGGCAACCATACTGTCATCCTTGTTTTAACAAGAGACAAACATAATAGTCCATAATCCAGCAAAATCATCCGCTGACACGACTTGTGGATGGTTCAGAAGTCTGCTGTCTGACATGAGCATATTGGCTCAGGATGAAAATCAGATGACAAAGCAGGATGGCAGGTTAGGCTGACACAAGTAAGAACTGACTTAGCATGGCCAGCGTGAGCTCTGTGAGATACGGGACACAACAGGACAACAGAAGAGACCAGAACCGCAACACGTATGTGTCACGTGCAGCTGTGTGAGAGGGTCACGGGCTCTTACCTTGTTCTTCAGTTTCTGGATCTCAGCCTCGGTGACACTGTGCTTGATCTGCAGCTGTGGACAAAGAGAAGGAGAGCAGAAAGAAAGAGAGGGAGAGAGGTAGAGAGGGAATGGGGGGGGGGGGGGGGGTGAGAAAGGATGAGAGATTGTCCAGGAAAGAGACAGAGCACACTGTCCAGGGACATCCTCTCCCTCCCACAAGGAGACAGAGAAGTGCAAGAGAGAGGACAAGTGACGGATGCACCATGGGGAATTAGAGAGAGGGAGGGGAGGGAGGAACAGAAAGGGGGAAGAGAGAGAGAGAGAGAGAGAGGGAGAGATGCAGAGAGCAAGGGATATAGAGGGAGCGAGTGGGATGGAGAGAGAGAGAGAGAAAGAGAGAGAGAACCCCTCTCCCAATATCAAGAGCAAGAGTGATCCTCAACACTGGGTAAGAAGTGTAGCACAGGAGATGAGGTGGAAAGAGGATTTCCTCCTAAAACAGTGTCGGCTCCGCACGCACGATGGCACGGACCGTGAAAAGGCATGGGCGTGCACGTGGTGGGCGTGCACGTGGTGGGCGTGCACGTGGTGGTCTCTGATCTGTGTGAGTTTGCGGAGTTGAAGGCTCGGCTCTGTGGCCTACCTCGCGGAACTTCTGGTAGAGCTTGTTGGCGTCCAGGTCCGACGGTGAGATGATGTCTTCGTTTTCTGGTAGGTCGAACACCTCGATGGTCACGTCCTTGTCC